>NC_069131.1:15742346-16043596 GCF_026914265.1 Mya arenaria | reverse complement strand
CATATGCAACAATTTGTTGTAAAAAAAAGTATGCTGACATCAATGACATTGCTGGCTGTATGAAATACCTTTATCATCGCACCAACATAAAATATTTTTTATCAAACGTTGTTCAGACCACATGGTTAAAACGTAATTTTCAGGTTAGATAACACCAAATAAATGTCATAGTTATTATACATGTGTTATTAAATCGTGATTTAATTAAATTGCAAGCAAAGTATCTTTGACCCCAACAGCGATTCCTTAAGCGGTAATACTGCCCTTGATTGTGTAGCATGGCTATTTTTGGGAAATAATTATAATTACAAGTAAAAAAAACGTTCATGTAAAGCTAAAAAAGTGCGAATTCCCAATCAAATTACTCTTTACAAATGTCAAAAATTACGAGGTATGTACACAGTCTATCAAAGATATGGCCACCCACGCGCCTTTTCTTTAAAAAAACAATGTTTAACCAGACACAGTTAAATATGTTTGAACCTGTGCACTCAATTACCCTAATTCGCAGATTGGATAGTATTTGTACAGCTGACAATCGACATCGTTCCAATGGAAGCTCTCTCGAACGTATATAGACGCGCAGTCTTCGTTGTTTGAGCCTCCGCCGTTGGTGCTCGGTTCGCCTGGGTACCAGTCTGAAAAGAACATATGGCGTTTCTTCAGTGCGTTCAATAAAAGACGGGATGTTCTTTATCAAAGCTTAATGTTATGTTTTCCTCAAAATATACTTTGAATGAGCAATTATACCAATTGTAACTGAATATTCAGGCAAGCCATCTATGGTACAGTCACACATATGGTTATGCCTGTGCTTTGAGGTACGGCGCGGATGGGATTGGTTCGTAAGGGAGGACACGGATAAGTACGGAGACGTACGTCTTAATACTTCAAAAAATAATTGGAACCAGATAAAAAAAACCCTAGAAGACGGGATAGTGCGAATAGGTGCGGCGTACTACGTTGAACTAAATTTTACTGCGGCTGCACTTTGCCGCCAATGAACTACCTTGAACTAAGCATAAGTACGAGCAGACTCGAATTATTACTTTTAAATACGTATGACATACGGATTTGTACCCTTCAGTATGGATAACTACGTCTTAGTAAGTTTAACGGATGAATAAGTTTCAACCAAGTTGGACCGAAGTAACGTCCAAATGGACACTGATCGTTCCAACTGTTGTGCATGTTTAAAAGTTTGAGACATTTGCAAGTTTGGGATAAGTATTGAAAACATTTTGTCCAAGAGTTGGTACGGATTGATACGGATAACTACGTTGAGCTACGGCTCAGGTACGGATCAATACAGATTTCTATCCGTGGTTAGACGTAGCTATCCGAGCCTTGTGTGTGACTGGTACATTCGAATTGCTCTAGTTTAGAAGTGGTCGTTTGTAGACATCTACCTTACATAGATTATGAACACCATGTTTTATCGAAACACAAGTATCAAACGAAGATCACGAAAATAGTATAATTACAGTACCCCCGGTTTTATTGCATTTTAATAAACACGATTCAAGCAAATTTTAACAGAGGGTTCATAATTAGCATTATTTTAAACACAGATGGATACAGAAAACAATTGTCTTACCGGTGAATGTTGCTAGTGTGTCGGTGTCATGCCATTTCCACAGCCCTTCAACGTTTTCGTCCGTTAAACCAATCCACCACGCTGTTTCATTGGAGTCTCCTGTAAACATTTAAGATATTTATATTTCCTCGTTTTCAATGGAGTCCGAGTCGTTCGTATATTGAGCCTTATGCGGAGAAAAACACATGCTAACTTCCCAAAAAGCTATGATTTAAATCTTCTTCTGATGAACCGATATATTGAAAGTAGGCCTTTAATAATTATTACACACCACTGATTGTCATAGGTCATTATACGGACCGGCCAGTCAGCCCACGGAATGTGTATATGGACTGAGACGTTAACCGAGGTCCATTCAACTTCGGGGGCTTATATTATACCAACCATTTTATAATACCATTCGATATGTTCTGGTCATGTTTTATTGCGACAGTATTTCGCCGATATAAATGAATAACAAAGCAGCAGTCGATAGTTTTATGGCGTCAGCGGTCCATAAAACATTTTTGGACAGGTCCGGACCGGTCAAAACTACTTTATGGACCGCTGACGTCTTACGACGAAATTGTACTTAACATACTAAGATAAATGGCCCGATCGTCTATATATACATAAAGGGATATAAATATGTAATGTTTGATATTAAGGTATGACGCCACGACATAAGTTATTACACTTTTATACATGTAAAGCTCAGATCTATAGCCTGCCCCATAGCCATGGCCTATCACATACACATGGCCAAAACTATGTTTCGTAACATAAAGTGTGCAAGTGGAATGAGAGGCGGCAGCCATCTTCCCACTTGTTTTAACTAGTTCCTTATAAAAAGTACACGTTATTTTTAATATGGTAACAGTTCATCAAGCCGAAACAAGTTTATTTACATGAAGATTTGTTTAAATAATTACTGGTCCGTACATCAGTTGTGTTCCGTATTGTTTGTGTGTTATTTTTATTTCGTTATGACACTTCAACTCGAAGATGGTTACACCCCGGTTATCTGATCCCAAAATCCAATTCATTTATTTTATTTATTGAGATACCTTAAAAAACAGACCCGTAGTCCTGAAAGATGCTCGTACTTTTGTTTTCCAGATGACGTCACATTTAGTAACAGTTTAACTGTCGAGTGTTGTGTGGACATTTTAGGATTTGGCAACAGTTTCGCATAAATTGGGCACGTTTAAGAAATTGGCTACGGCTGAGGGGCTGGCCATAGGTTTGAGTCATACATATGTCAAGCATAAACAAAGCCGTTATTTGATGTTGGCAATAGCTATGTTGTCTAAAGAGAGGTCCCAAAATATTGCATAATTATCACTATCTAACCGATTCCGAAAAATGTTACAATATCGGCTCCTGCATATGACCGACTGAGTTTGTACAGACAGATGGACAAAACAAATACAGTTTACAAGCTCAAAACGTTCTTTAAAAGGCTTACGATACAGGTGTTTCAACTGGTCCTCAATAAACGTATTCTCATTACTGGTTTCGATGTGGACTAATTTTGCTTCGTACGTCTTGCAAAGAACCTGAATAAATTGCATGTATTACGTTTCAATATCAGAACTTATACAATAGTCATTTATTGTTCATACCTTTAAAAAGCTTGTTTCTATAACAAAAGAAATGGAAGTAGAGTTCTCTCAGTGATTGAGAATGTTTTGTTCGGCAGGCAAACCTGTGGGTCCGGTGTTTTAGTTATGTAGCTTACTATAAGGCAGAAAGTTATATGGGAAATATTCAAAGGCTTTAATTGGGTGTGGAACAATATATGTTATCTACAATGATAATCCTGTTGCCTTTTATATGTCTTAGTGGTCATTTGTACCATTTCAAAGCATGCCATCCTTTCATTAGTTTGAATTTGCTTTGTTAGCACTTGAATCCATTTTAGACAATAACAACTTACGGCTGCTTCATGGAAAGTCATCGGTGTATGTCCAAATAGGTAACATGACCCCATAAAGGCCGTCCAGGCATCTGGGCAGCACGTCAAACCACTGGAAGGGGCTAGTCGATGAACGAAGTGGGATGTTAAACTGATTTAAGTATTTAAAATGAATACAAACATATGTTTATCAATCAAGATTTTTGAGTGATTAACTACTTCCTAAAATGCATTTATGGAACATATTTATTACTGATAAAAAGATTGTAACTGTGTATTCTATAGCTGAAAACGCACATTTATTTAAATGACTGGTGGGTCATAAAAGATTTACAGTGATCAACTATCGTCTCATAAGGTAGAAATATCGTGTGTTCTGCATCTTTCTTTCAAATTTATCATGGCATTCTTCATATTAACCATTGTTTTCGATATTCATTCACCCTCTTCGGTAAATTAAAACAACTGTATTTATTGTGGTACATCTTATTTGGGAGTAAATGTACAAACTTAAACCATTGAAATGGTCAACACAAGTTATTTAAAAGTACCTTCATATTTAATATTTGGACTATGAGGAAGGGATTTATATATAAAAAATGTAATCAATTAGCGCATAAACTCTTTGAAAACTTCCATTTGAATGCTTTCAAGAATATTTGCATTATTATACATGTACTGTAACAAAGTCAGCGGAAATGACCACAATTGAAAATACCGTGGCATTCTACTTGCACCTAAAAACCAGACACTTATATCTATTTAAAAATTTATTTCAATATTATCTATAGTTCTAGTCAACATCATGCTCAGACTTTGCGCAATCCAATAACATGGATACTCTCTTTTGGATACTTAAGAATTGAAATTCATTTCGGTGACATTCATGCGATCTTGAATCTCCCGCACAAAATGACAATTCCCGTTAAACATATAAGGTATGCAAGGTCATATATACAATATCAAGTTAAAGGATTGTGCTGGGAGATGGTAAACAACTAGTGAAAGCCCTTTCCCACCAATGCCCCCGAAATGAATATCAATTGTTATATTAACATGTTTTTGCACACATATTGTTATCTAGTTTATTTTCTCTAAGCCATAAAAAACGCGTTATTTTCACAAACGAAGGGAAACTACTCGTTACAATACCAATGAATGGATCAGCTGAGTATCGCGTCTTTTCAATCGTATCACCAATGCAACTTTATCATTACGTAGAATATAGTTCTGTTATCTTGTCTCGTATTTTTATCTTTCTTTGATCTTTGTTTGTTTTAAAGGGAACCTCCCTCACATGTTTCATTAAGTGACAGCTGATATATTTTGCACAGAAACGTACTAGAGAGTGTACATATTATAGCGTGTCTGCAACCAGTTGCATGATTTTTTATCGATGACGCAGTCACAATTATATGCTCAAGTATCTGAGTTCCTCTTGTGGAAGATAAATGTTCTCGTTTAAATTTCAAAGTACTGGGCTTGTCCTTATGTTTTCCATTGTATTCATTAAGTCTCATAACAAAATTGAAGCTTAAGGGAGAATCCAAGTAGATATAAAATAAAAAAAAACTGCTTAAAGTGACACTCTTATCAAAAATCAATATAAGCACATATATAACAAACGTAATGTTTGAGTGATAAACCTTTAACTACTTACTAACAAATGCTTTTATGAAAATATTTATCACTGATTACAAGATTGTAACCGTTAATTTAAAAACTGAAAGCGCCAAGATATGAAATGGTTGGTGAGTGCTAAAATATTTACTGCGATCTACTTTCGTCTCATAAGGTAGCAATACCGCGTTTTCTGCACCTTTCTTTAAAATTAAACTCGGTATCCTTAATAAACACCTTTCCTTTCGACATTTATTCATCCTCTTTGGTATATGATCTTATTTGGGAGTAAGAGTGCATCTTTAAAGGCCCAGGGATCAAGGCCAAACAAACATCAAACATAACACAATGAACATAAAACATAAAAATACCGTCAAAAACGTTGAGATAACCGTCTTTGCAGGGTCAGTGAAAACTAGTTTAGAACTTACTGGGAGTTACCGATTTGTTATTAATTCATGTAAGCAGTTCGTTACATAAATAAGTTTCAATGTAAATAAGTATTACAACGGTTTGCAGTGTATAATTAAACATGAGTTACTATGGTTACACATAGAAGTAACAAAATTGCTATGCCATAAATAACTACAAATTACTTACCTATCCGCTCTAAAAGAATAATTATTCCAACCAGATACTTCATTTTGTAATAAAAGTGACTTTACAATTGTGGCTGAAATACGTGATAAGATAAAAGATAAAGGCACTATATGTAGACAACTTTTCAGTCTAATAAAACGTGGCAGAGTTCTACTTTTCGACTGAAAATCGCATGATTGTCCTCCGAAAATAATTTCTAATGTTAAATACGTATATGGTCACCCTTTAAACATGATCAAGAAGTACTCACTTGTACACAGTAAGACACAAGGATGAGTTTCACATCTGAAGAAAGAACAGTTATACAGTTATAACAATGTCCATCTGAATTTTTCAGATGATAACCAGAAGTAATACTAACCACATACATTTTAAAAAGATGAAATAATACCTTTAAAATACATTTTCATCCATGAAGACCTAAACTGGAATAGAGTAAAATATAAACGTATGAACGAGTTTAATTCTGACCGTTCTTTAGAGATATAGTCACAAAGAGTTAACAGGGCTACAATCTTCACAAAAGGTCGGTCGATAATAAATACATTTTCATTGACTTGTATCTCATTTTGTTTTCCTTGTTCAGCCACAAGGAAATGAAAACAAAACAAAAAACAATGGATTGTTTCTCCAAAAAACATGCATCAATTATAGCACTAAACTATTGGCTTACTTAAGCGGGTGATCACTGTTATGACCGTAAAAAGTAAGATTCACCAAGGTGTCAAGGAGTAATTTTTGAAATAATCAGGGCATATTCAATATGTGGTCATAAAATACATTATTTTAACATTAATATACTGTCAAACTTTATACATGCACACATTTACCAATATATTTGTAATTTTATAATAAAAAAAGTTTTGCGAGTTATTGCAAATAGTACATACAGTACAACAAACTTGCAGTCATAAGTGTTTAGATTTTAAGTACTGACATGTATACATATTCATTAGATATACTGATATTCAGTTGAGTCCATTTTATGTATGATAAATGTATCTTCATTGTCCCCACTAAGATTCTTCAATATCTGACATCATTACTTTATTTAATATATGTGATACCCTCATATGGATTATTATCCTACGTAATGACGTCAATTTATAATAAATTGTTGTTGCTGCTGTTGTGGTTGTTGTTGTTGTTTGTCGACTACTTTACCTCCACCACCACTGAGCTCCTGATTCGCTTGCCATTACATGGCGGTGACACCAGAACTTATTGAAAAAAGCTATGTTGATGCATGTGCGGTCTGTCGGTGGTACGTGTACGTTTTTCGTCGTTCGTGTAATGTAAGGCGCTCGCACAGTGTCTTTTGACAGGGTCTTTGCTAAGGGTATTATGATACATATATCAGGGACGTTTCCTGTTTCGTTTTACTCGGTAGCCTCCGATAAAATTGTGTGTAGTATTAATCCCAAATAGCTAAAGGGGGATAAGAAGTGCTCGCCTTACATATATTATTAATGTAAACTAAGTTCATTTGAAATAATCAAAGTAGTAGCTTTAATTTCATACAATAGAGTGATAACAATGACCATTGAAATCATATCGCAGCTATTATATGTATATGGCCACTCTCTTTATACAACAAATCGAAAATCATTTTTTACCACTAATCACCATTGTTTTAAGTGCATTTTTAATTTTATATTTGGAACATTGATCTTGAATTATACGGATTATTTATAATACTATTAAAAACATGAATTGAAAGTAATTGTTGATTATCAAAAACAATGCATATGTTAATATGCTAATGTATGTATGGTGCTTCTATGGATATAATTTGTTGAGTTAAACTTGCCAAACATCTGAACAATGTCTAAATTTCAAATTATTCCTCAGTGTAAAAAAATACATTCATAAGAAAACATTTAGGAGGTTTGGCATGTATTAGTTATTTCAGGAAGTATTTTGTATTGGTTGTTGATGCCATTATTTGATAATGAATAAGTAAACATTTTTGTTATACATAAAAGGTTAATCTTGAAACGGAAATAAATGCAATTGGTTACACTGGGGCGACCTATAACATAACAGTTCCGGAATGCCTTCTAAAACAATAACGCCCTTTCAAACGAGGAAGAAAACATGTCACAAATAACATAAATGAAGATAATATGTGTTGAACTCTTCTTAAGTAGTTGGTGTTTTGGAGAAACAGTCACGACAGACATGTGCTCCTTGTAGACTTCCATTATAGTCTTACTATAGGTCTTTTAAACAACAATGGACAACGCAAGCGACTCGGATGCTTTGCTTGTCAACTTGAATGCAGAGAAAGCTGATCTTATGACGCCGGTGATAGTGTTCCTGGCCGTGCTGATGTGTGCCGGCTTGGTCGGCAATGTGTTCGTGGTAATTTATTACGGATTCAGAGCAAGGAAATCTACACATTCACTTTTTATTTGCACTGTGGCTATCTATGATCTCATAAGTTGTGGAATATCAATACCTTTTGAAATAGTTGACCTTCGACTGTTTATAACATTTGAAGATAGTACCGCTTGCAAAGTGTTGCGATTTGTAAACCACTTTGCAGCAATTGGGAGCATCTGTATATTGCTTGAGATTGCAATTGATCGATTTAGACGAATTTGTAGACCAGTTCAAAAACAGCTGAACCACCAACAAGCTAAACTAGCATGCGGACTGTCTGTCGTTGTTTCTGTAGTCTATTCATGGCCAACCTTTGTGTTTTATACATCAGTGCCTGTTGATGTACGAAGTAAGAACGGACAAACAGTGACTGGACACGATTGTACAACGACGAAAGAAAAGGAATACAGTGTGTATTTGTTGGTTTTCAATTTCTTTTATATGGCTAGTTTTGTAGTTGTCGCTGTTATTTTGTGTGTTTTGTACTCGCTAGTTGGCAGGATGTTGGTAAAACACAATCACAAAATGACAGCCGCAAAACCTACGTCGGAGGGGATTGAAACATCCCTGACTGATGACACCACAGCAAAAACAAAACAAACAGAGAAGGTCACATCAAACACGGGGGACAAACCAACTCAACAAGCAAACCACAAGACCACACACCTAGACCGTACAACTGTAAAGTTTACAATGATTATGTTGGTGATAACAGTGGTGTTTGTCATAAGCTTTCTACCATTTCTAGCACTATTGCTGTGGCGGGTTGCTAAAGGCGGGTATATAGTGGACGCTTTGTCTGACAGTGGTCTGGTCGCCTTCCAATTTGGACTGAGATCATACTTTTTAAACTCAGCCTTGAATCCTTTCACTTACGGTTTCTTTAATTCAAGGTTCAGGGATTTTTTGTATACAATGGTTTGTGTTTGTAGAAGAAAAACTTCTGGAATTAACGTACTTTTTTCTACATCAAGCGATACACAGTAACACATAACATGTCTATATTGTGAACAATGCTATCAGAGAGTTGTAATGAAGAAAAATTGAGAAAGGAGCTTGATTTCATTTTCATGCTGTTATTTTAGTTAAATGTTAAAGCCATATTAGTAAATGCACTATTAAAATTAACATTGTACAATGTTTAAGAGTATTTGCACTGTTTTCCTCCACAAATTAAAGTGACACTCTTATTCAAAATCAATACATACAGATGTATAACAAACATAACGTTTAAGTGATAAACCTTTATCTACCTACTAAATAATGCATTTGTTGGAAAATATTCATTACTGATAACAAGATTGTAAATAGGTGAAAACGCCAAATTATTAAATAATTGGTGAGTGCTTAAAGGTCTACTGTGATCTACTATCGTCTTAAAAGGTAGAGATACTGTGTTTTCTGCACTATTATTTCTATTATTAAAGCAAGTATCATTCACAAAACCATTACATTTTACATTTATTCATCCTTTTTGGTATATTTAAACAATTGTATTAATTTTGGTAAATCTTTTTTGGGAGTAAGAGTGCATCATAAACTCCTGTATATGAATGGTCACACGTTTCGATTCCCGGCTTGGGCGCATGTGAGTTTGGTTTTGTGGTCACCAAGCCGGACAAGTGGGTTTCCTCCAGGTTCTCCGGTTTCCCCCCACAACACAAGACCACACATTCGCGTAAAATCGTGCCAACGAGAGTGATTTATATAATGTTGTAATAACTTGTTTCACAATCGTTGTAAAATAAATATGTTTAAACTGACATAAACACGTGTAATGGGCGTAACCGTTGTATAACTTCCTCATGGATAGAATACAAAGGCAAATCCTTCATACCGGAAGCTATCTATACATTCTCGCTTAAGTGCTCGTGTATAATCTCAATAACTCGGGCTGTGGGTTGCGTGACTATTACTTACATGTCATTAGATTTATACTTAACGCAATTCATAAAACCATTTAAAAAAAAATCTGATCAACACTCTAAAGGCGATATATACACTTATCATTTTTTGATTGTACTGATTTACTTGTAAATAACGAAATACCTTTCTTGATATGTGTATGTTTAAGTTTAATACTTACTTAATAGTGCTATGTTTGTCTCCAGCGATAACATTGTCACGTATGTGTTTATAAATATGTTATTTGTTTAATAAAGTTCTTATAACATACACTGACGTTCATACATGAGCCGCACAGAGTTATGGCATCATTCTTGGTGTCATTGCTGCTTTCTGATTGGACAAGCTCGATGTCAGTTGCCCAATTGTAAATGACACTTTGTCCATTAATTTTAAATATGAGGGTTAAATTTCAGGTCATCGACTTCCTTGTAAAGATATACACCTTTAAAAAGAATGGTTGTTACGTGCAAGATAGTCAGAAAACGAAGTGCAAAATGTGACATAGAACTGTTAAAACAATGTCGAGGAAGGCACAATTTGTTCTGCCCGTTTTGAGAGAGAAAGAGGACGTATTCCTACACTTAATATTAGAGGTTTGTTAAAACGCAAAATCAACAAGATTGATTAGTATGCAAAATTCGAGCGTGCTAGTTGAAGAACTTTTGTAGTTCGTTCCCATTCGTCACTGGGTTTTATATTTGATTGAACTGTGTGGGTTGTAATTTAAAATAAGTCAGATGGCTTGGTATAGTCAGCTGCAGCCAATTGTATAAAACCGGTTATCTTTTTGGTATGGTCAAAGTTATCCGAAATGTTTATCGATTGGTCAATATTTATCCAATAATTTTTTCTAACCAATCAAATCATTGAAAAGTGTTCACTAGCCGAAATATAACCTTTGGACAACTTATCCAAGTTTTATACAAATGGCTGCTGGTCTTCTACTGGCGTTTTCCTTGTAAATAGCGACAGGACATTTTTCTGACTCCGTGCTTCATGCCCACATATTGGGCTTGGCTGATCGTACAACCCTGGGATTCACCCCTTGTCTTGATTTAGCTTGTCTTTCTTCAAACTCTATTTATTCGTGCCCAGCATGATCTACACACAGCTTTAGGCCCCAAGCACATACTCCTGTGCTCATCACTTCCCCGTAACCCAAAGTTTACAGTGTTAAAAAACTAAAGCGAGTTGATGATGCTTTCAGGTGATGCTTTTCCCAGGTGCTTTGTTTCTCAAAGCTGACTTATTTCCTTATCAGTAATGGGGTCAGCCCTCTTAGGTTTATTTCCAAGGCCTTCACCTTTTTGCATGCTTTTTTATGCCTTTACCGCAACCATCGATGTTGACTGATGCGCCTACCGGTAACCTATAGATGTCATTTTGTTTACAAACAGTGCGTAGGGATATCTAGGTCGCGTGCGATTAGTCTAGCCTATAGAAGTGTCCGATAGGAATCTTACACATGTGTAAGATAGAAATATTCGTAATGGGTTTATTAAACGGAAAACAAGGGTGATGTGATACAATAAGTTTTGTGGCTGGTGGCAATCATGCTTCTGTGAAATAAAAGAGGGACTATTCATGTTATTTGATGGGGAAAAACTGATCACAATGCGGATTTGCCCTAGGGAAGATATTAAAATGAATTTCAAAATACTAGTAGATCTCTACATGTAAGGGCTTGTGAGACGTTTGTCTCTTCAATATTAATCATTTCCTCTGGCCGCGTGGCATTATAATGCTTTGATTTCTGGAAGCGTTACATTCAACACATTCAAATAGTTTAAGCGCTACCTGTTTATCTCATAATACACTAGTTCGTATTATCGGCTAACCATTGAACTTATATATTTTTATAAAAAATACTTCATAAATATTATCAAATATATAAGTTAATTTGAACTATTTCAATAGTCAATTTAAGTATTTTCACTACCCACTTTGTCCATTTAATAGCCCGTTCCAGTGGTTTGACCAGCTGCCCAGATGCCTGGACGGCCGTTATGGGGTCATGTTACCTATTTGGACATGAATTGATGACTTTCCGTGTTTAGTTTTACAATTAATAATTTATGACTTTCCGTGTTTAGTTTTACAATTAATATTTGACTTGTTCTTTAGTTTTAATTCGGTTCGGACGTGCTTGTTCTTGTTCGTTGCCAATGGTGGATATTGGGGCTAGTCCCAAAGAAAAAGTATCTAAGCGTACTATAAGCATTCAAGCTACGCTGATTGGACTTGAAAATGAAAAGGTGCGTTTGAAATCAGACTTAAAGCAGCTGACGCCAAATCAACCTTCTCCTGATGTTAATCTACGCGATGAACTTTTGCGTGAGCGTGAGCGGCTTTAACAGCTTGTTGAAGAGCGTCGTCAGTCGGCTGAGACTCGAAGACTTCGTGAAGAGATCCATGAGCTACAACGCCAACTTGATGACGTCGACACAGCACACGTCCGAACCAGATTAGAACTGAATAACAAGTGAGAGAGGCGCCAAAATAAAGAAGGGCGGACAATTGAACATTCGGCAACGAGAAAGAGTTCCTTCCCTTAATAATTATTTAATTTCCTCAAAATTTGTTAATTTTAAATGTTTAACTTATTTGACGTGAGTGGTTAAAAGCGCATATGCTTGGTATTCAGATAAATAGCGAATTTGTTTTAAGGTTTTTTAACTAAGAGTTTGTGGCCATACAGCTATTAATTAATAAACGCATTTATAAAGGCTTATGATTTGTTATCTCTACACCAATCATATTTCTTTGCTTTATTTTTATCATTAAAGACAAACGCGTTAGACATAATAATGCATGAAAAAAATACGACTCTCTTGCAAATCTTTACGTTTAAAACTATAATGTCACCCTTTAAACATGATCAAGTAGTACTCGCTTATACGAAGTAAGACAAGAGGAAGAGTTTCACATCTGAAGAAAAGCGTTGTTAGTTTATACAACTCAAAACAATGTTCAACTACATATGATTATTAGTATTAATACTACACAAATGTATTTAAAAATATGAAAAAGACACTTTTTAAAAACATTTTTATTCATGAAGACCTAAACTGGTATAGAGTCAAATATAAACTTATGTACGAGATTAACTCTGACCGTTCTTTATAGATATGGTCACATACAGTAAACTTGGCTACATCCTTCACAAAAGTCAGTCGATAATACTTACATTTACATTGACTTGTATCTTATTTTGTTTTACTTGTTCACCTACAAGGTACTGATAACAAAAACAATAGATTGCTTCTCAAAACAAATTATAAGATGCATACATTACAGGACAAAACAATAGGCTCACTTGAGCGAATGCTCACTGACATGACCGCGACGAATAGTGATTTTTGAAATGTATTTTAGAAAACAAGGCATATCGAAAATGTGACATTTGAACACGGTGAAACGTTAACATGCACACATTTACCAACATATTTGTAAGGTTATACCGAAATGAATACAAATTATGGCAAATAGTACATCCTGTACAACCAACTTGAAATCATGCGTATTATTAGACTTAAATAATAACATGTCTCATATTACAAAATATATATTAAATATACTATAAATGTACTATTAATTTGAGAACTTTTATGTATGATAAATGAATCTTCATTGTCCTCGCCAAGATTTTCCAACATCTCATTCCATTACTACATTTTATATATTTGATACTCTACCCTCATAGGCTTATGTTACTGTACGCTTTGCCATACTGTTGCGATGTAACATCGTCCATGCATTATATGTTGTTATTGTTGTTGTTGTTGTTGTTGGTGGTGGTGGTGATGATTGTTGTCGTGACTAGATTACCCCCACCATCACGGTAACCATTACAATGCGCTTCCAGCAGAATGTATGGAAAAAAACTATTTTTATGCATGTGCGGTCTTTCGGTGTAATATGTACGTTGTCTGTCTCTCGTTCAATGTTAATCGATGGCATTGGGCCTTTAAACCTTTGTTAGGGTCTTCGCTGCTATATTATGATACATATATCATGGACGTTTCCTATTTTATTTTACTCAATAACCTCCGTCAAAAGTGTGTTCATTATCAATCCCAAAGTGTGATGTCAAGATACGTAGTGCACTCCTTACATAAGTTGTTAATGTAAACACGGCTCAATTGAAATTATCAAAGCAGTAGTTTTAATTTCGTACCATAGCGTGATGACATTGAACACTGCAATCATATCGTATCTATTATATAGATATGTCAACTCTCTTTATACAACGTTATCAATAAACTGTAACATGATAGTTAAAGAAGATATCAATCGAAAAGCAAACTTTATTGACCAATAATCACCATAAGATCGATTGTAATTTTAAGTTTTATATTCGGAATTTCGATCTTGAATTATACGGCGTATTTATCATAATGTTTAAAACATTGATGTGCGATATTTGTTGAAATGTAAATGTGTTAATGTATGCATGGTGCTAAGATGTGTGTTAAACAAAAATATCGGAAAAAAAAGATTTAATAAACAACACACTGAATACAAATGAAATACGAAATTCTAAGCTGCTTAACCAATGTATACGAAAGAAAGCACGTAGTGGAAGGGACGTTAGAGTGATAATTAGTAAATATCAGTTATTTTGTCATCGGGAGGTATGTGGTATCGGATGATAATGCCTTCAATTGTGGAAGAAAACTTGGCGAAAATAGAACAAATGAAAATATTATGAGTGTGTTTGAAATCTTATTCAGTTAAGCTGGCTGAATGTTTCAGCGTTGTAGTTTGTTTGGAAAAACTGACACGACAGCCATGTTCTCCATGTAGAATTCCATTTAGTCATACTACACATCTCGCCAAACAACCATGGACAACGCAAGCGATTCGGATGCTTTGTTGGCCAACTTGAATGCAGAGAAAGCTGACCTAATGACGCCGGTGATCGTGTACCTGGCTGTGCTGATGTGTTCCGGCTTGGTTGGCAATATGCTCGTGGTCATTTATTACGGATTCAGAGCAAGGCAATCTACACATTCACTTTTTATTTGCTCTGTGGCCATCTATGATCTCATTAGTTGTGGAATATCAATACCTATTGAAATAGTTGACCTTCGACTGTTTGTTACATTTGAAAATAGTGCCGCGTGCAAAGTGTTGCGATTTGTAAACCACTTTGCAGCAATAGGGAGTATCTGTATATTGCTTGAGATTGCAATTGATAGATTTAGGCGAATTTGTAGACCAGTCCAAAAACAGCTGAAACATCAGCAAGTGAAGATCGCATGCGGACTGTCTGTCGTAGTTTCATTATTTTATTCGTGGCCAGCCTTTGTGTTTTATACATCAGTGCCTGTTGATGTACGAAGTGAGAACGGACTAACAGTTACTGGACACGATTGTACAACGACGAAAGAAAAGGACTACAGTGTCTATTTATGGGTTTTTAATTCCTTTTATATGGCTAGTTTTGTAGTTGTCGCTGTTATTTTGTGTGTTTTGTACTCGCTAGTTGGCAGGATGTTGGTAAAACACAATCGAAAAATGAATTTCGCAAAACCTACGTCGGAGGGGATTGAAACATCCCTGACTGATGACACCACAGCAAAAACAAAACAAACAGAGAGTGCTATCTCAGACAAGGCGGATGGATCAACTCAACAAGCGCAGCACAAAGCCACACAGCTTGACCGTAAAACTGTGAAGTTTACAATGATAATGCTGGTGATAACAGTGGTGTTTGTCATAAGCTTTCTACCATATCAAGCCCTAGTGCTGTGGCGTGTTAGCAAAGGCGGGTACGAAGCTGATGTTTTATCTGACGGTGGTTTGGTCGCCTTCCAATTTGGACTAAGATCTTATTTTTTAAACTCAGCCTTGAATCCTTTCATATATGGATTTTTTAATTCAAGGTTCAGGGATTTTGTGTATAAAATTGTTTGTGTCTGTAGAAGAAAGACCCATGGAAGAAGCAAATTTTCTTCTACGACAAGTGATACACAGTAGCACACACAATGCCAATACTGTGAACAATAATGCAGATAATTGTATTGATGAAGGTTCTAGAATGTGAAATGTTATATTAATGATGTGTTTTTTTTTTAACATAAACGCCAATTTATTTTATGAACATACATCAACACTGCTTGTCCATATTCTAATCTTAGCACAATTCGATAAACTAAAAACAAGTAATAAGTAACTATTTATCGAATTTTTCACCCTCTTTTCTTGATTTTAAATCTGAAAAAATATCATTCATGATATCAGTACGATTACTTTTATAATTTTCAAATTATGTATGTATGAAACGATATTATGTTCTTTCATGTGTCCTCGTATTATATATTTGAACAAAGGTTTCAAATAAACATTCAAAGCATATATTTGGTCCTATTCAGTAAATGGAGCTAATGATTATCTACTCTATTGAAACTTCTGTTTGCAAATTAACTTTGAAGAGTTTCAAGTTTTTGAAGTGTTTGAATGATAGTTACTTTAATTTACCTCTAATCCATTAAGTGAATTCAAATTGAGTGCAACATTGATTGCATGTCATTTAGGAATCATCAATTAAATCATAGCTTTAGAAAACGTTCGCACAAATGACATGGTGAACAACGAAATATTGGAAATATTGTGGGCGTGATAGAATGACCGTCTCTTAGGTGCAGAATGGCGTTGCAGTTGGATTTCGTATTTTGTACACAGCAGTATTATCCGTATAAATAACACTGAATATCTTAATGATATAGATTTTGGCAATTAGGTTTTGAAACAAAACATCTAACTTAAAACATAAGAGCTGTATTCAAAACTTTGTTAATAACCAATGATCACCTAACAACAATTTTATTCACCAATATTTACCGAATGAAAACAAAATTCCGCTAGGTTATATTGCCTGCCCTTTGCACCCTCTTAGTCATTATTTAATTATTACTTTCCACCTTATTTCTCAGGAGTAGAATTCTGAAAATGCTTGAAGGACTTGGTTGGAACTTGCGATATGATGGTAACGTGAAAGTGGCAAATATGATAACTCTTGAGCATTTTGTTGCAAAGCTATATTTTCACAATGCATCTAATGGCATTTGAAACGTTGTAAAGAAATTAAAAATGTGCACAGTGAAAGTTATGACTATTTGTCATAGTGATGTAGAGTCTTCTAAAATTAGATTTTTAATTTCTTAATAAATGTCCAAGGCATAAGTTGAAAACTACTGGATGGATTTGAATGAAACTTAGTCCACTCATTAATTTTCCGGATGATCTTGAATGAATCTTTGACCATTGATAACTAATTAGGTGACGCTTTTCACAGCATGAATTTGAACCCTTTGGCAAATCCTTAAAAGGTTTTACCTTTTACTATGATTTTCTGTAAAGTTTGCCTGAAGCTTAGTACCTTAGAAACAAATGGAAGGAATTGTAACTTTAAACAAAGTGAGTGACATAACTGAGGATAGTTATAAGAAATATGCAGATTTACAGACATTTTAAATATATCATCAATTTTCGTTAAAGAAACTTTATTCAAAGTCGCCCAAATCGGAGGTTACGGAAGGGAATGCAATAAAACGTAACGCATTGACAAAGAACAGTGTTAAATCGTGAACTGTACAAAAGTTCCAAGTTAGCTCCCATCTTTCTTCTAATAACTTAAAATACATATTGACCTGCAATATACTCTGAAAAATGGGAATCATTTAATAAAACACTTAAACCACAACCCATTTCAGCCCACTTCTCTCCCCCTGTTTTTGTCATTTTACTTAGGTCATATATAATGCCTGGAGTCTTTTAACTTTCTCCCGTTAAAGTGATGTAATGGAATATGCACGTTGACCTTCTTTGCAAAAAAGGATTTTAAAGATATTTCTTTTTAAATGACTCAACTACTCTAGGAAACACACAGAGGGTCCGACAATGACACACTGTTCGTCAGTTTTATATAGTTAAATATTTGTAATATTAAACATATGTATTGGGACCTTTTGTCTGATAAAGAAAGTGTCAAATCTCTATATGAATTTAAGCCTATTTTAGCTTATACACGCCCTAGATATATGCAAGATTGTCTTATAAATAGTACTTTAAATAACATATTTAACATTTTCATCCAATAAGTGTTTAAACATAGTTGTACACATTGTAACACTATAAATGTTAGTTCACATTTTCAGAGTAGCATCACAGGTTTAACCTATGATTTACACTTTGATTCTAATTGTACTTCTAGCGATGTATTATATATTATAACATGTAAAATTGTAATATTCTATATGTTGAACAAACTAATCAATTTGTCTTTCGCAGAATGAATTATCATAGATTTGATATCAAAAAGTGTTTAAACCTATATCAAATGTTGCTATCCATTTCGGATCACAAGAAAACAACTGCTTATTGTCAGATTTTTCCTTTCGTCCCATAGCTGTTGTTTATAATAATCAAGACCGCCTTTGTAAGGACACATTCTGGATCCGACATGGAACAAATGTGTTTAAATTTGGATTTTACATTGACATTCAATAAAATTATCAAGATATAAATGAAAAGCTCTGCTCTTTTTTGACCTTTGGAAGACAGATAACATGTCTTATACCGTGTTGGTTTGGTTATTGTTCATATACTGATTCCTTATCTTGCGTTACATGTACAGCTTATTTCGAATTACAAAATGAAGGATCTGCTAGGCATAATTATCCTTTTGGCGCGGATAGGTGAGTCATGTTTTATTAGTAACACAGAACCATATAGTTGTATGAAGTCGTGGCTGCCACGACTCTGTTATAGTCCTTTGGGATTTGCTCTTTTGCAGGCTATACAGAGTGATTGGTTACTGCCCTTTGAACACCTACATGATAATCCATGATTAAATAAGGCGGATATTGATATCGTAGTGTAATACTATTTAAGAAGATAACGCATTTGTCTGACGCATAATAAATGTAATAACTTTTCAATATTAGTAATGTCTTAAATGTGTCTGAAACTTAGTCACCAGGCTATTGAAATTCGCTATCAATTACTCTTGTGGTGTTGTTGATGAAGGAGAGTCTAAGAACCAGCTACATTGATTTAAAGTTTAATGTCATCGGTTATTTTGGCCTTTGTAAAGTATTTCATAAACTTAATTTGAGCCCAAAACTTAGCTGATAGTAAAGATAATGTGAAGTTTCAATATCGAATGAAAAATCAACATTCTTGTTGGAAATTAAGTGTTTATTAAGTTGGTATTGTAAAATCTGCGTAGCGCTTATTCTAATCATATGTTTCTAAGACATTTTAGGATTGTGATTTTTAAGGCACTAGTATTTCGTGCCGGAAAGGTAAGTTTTCAAATTAGGTGCCGTAATTAATCGAGGATTTTAGTCGTCACTTCAATAATCTTGAATCTGTATAAGCGCCGCAAATGGCAAGCCATTGTTTCGTTTCATCAACATTTTTTCAATGTTAACGCTGTCTTATGTTCAGTTAGCTCAAATATGTAGCAAAATAATGAAGACGACACTAAGATCATTTCAATTTACGACTTAAATCGACTAGGATCTTTATTGAAACGGCCCTCTGACGCTAAACATTAGGAACATTTGGTATAGCCTTAAAACGAAACACGTCGGCGAACTGATCCTAGTTCTTATTTGATAGATATCATGGTCACTGTTATAATGTTCTACCATTGTCAAGTTGATTTTGCTTCCGTCTTATTCGATTGTTTACAGTTCCTTTCAGTGGTTTGACCAGTTGCCCTGACGCCTGGACGGCCTTTATGGGGTCATGTTACCTATTTGGACATGATTTGATGACTTTCCATGAAGCAGCCGTAAGTTGTTCTTTCCTAAAATGGCAAACTAGATACTTGATAATCCTGCGATTTAAATGTTTGCGCTTTGATACACAGATAAATACATGTAGTGAGCCAATGGTTAAGATAAAAACAAAACTAATGAAACAATGGGTTATCTGACAAAATAATGTAAGTTGTTGTTTTTTTTGAGCGGCGTAGAGTGTGCCATGTTCTTGAAAAATTGGTGAATAGACAAAACAGTTTCCCTGGTTTTAAGGTGTAAACCTAATACAAACACAAAATTACCCTACGCTTCTTTGATTTGTGACGTCATATACCACAAGGTGTACAGACACTGTATACAAAATGTTTTAGGTTCTTTGTAAGTCGTACGAAGCCAACTTGATCCACATCGAAACCAGTAATGAAAACACGTTTATTGAGGACCAGTTGAAGCACCTGTATCGTAAGTCTCACAAGGGATGGTATGAATTTGCCAGGAAGGGGTAACTTGGGGTAAATGTAACCGGAAATGGAAACTTTAATTGCTCAGTGATATGGTTGCGGTCTAAAGGCTTTTGCCAGCATTTAGCCTTAAATGATTCATTTTGCTGCAATGTTGACGCATTTACACATTCGGCTTGAAGACTAGGTATAGGGGTGGGGTCTGAGAAATGGAGTCTCAATGTCATTGCATAATAATTGCAAGAAATATTCTTCTAAATGAAGGACTTATTATGTTGCTCATGTCTTGCTGGTCATGAAAGTGCTTCAAGTTGTGTTTATTTATGACGCCTAGATGTTGATAAATAGTTTCTTGTTGTTTAACGTGTTATGCCATTGTTATATTCAGGTTCAGAACACTATAACTCTTATACTGGTCAATTCGTCCATTTTGCAATGATTTTGTATAGTCAGATGTTTGAATCATAATGGTCAAAATAGCGCAATGCATCAATGATTTCAAACAATTTGATATTTAATTTATTGCCTCTCTTACGTTTTTAGGATAGAGTTTCCTTAGGCAAAAGGAGGGAATTTTCATACGTAATGTTATCATACACAGAAAGTCCTAAGTATTTATAAAATTACCATATCCTTCTAACATTCGCTTATTTTTCATTTATTTTCTTTGCAACGTTTCTGTCGTGTTATCAGTTACAGGCGCATCGAAGTTGTTCATATATAGTCCAGTCAAATTTTGTCCATACATTAATAGGTTTAGGTGTTGTTGTGTAAAGAACAGTATAAGACAATCTTTCCCTTTTCTTCTTTTCAAACATCCCGCTTGTTTGTGGTTATTCGACCGTATCAGTAAAATCGGGCCGTCTGAAAAACAACAACATTTATGTTCTATTGTTTCCGGAGTAATGGGCAACCTGGTTTCACTATGTATGGAAATAATAACAACACTTGTTTGAATTGAAATAAGGGCATTTATTCTAGAATGCCGGAAGTTTAAAGTTATTTTTCCATATCTGGACAGCTAAAAAACCGCCATAATGTAAGAACAAATATAAAATATAAAAACAAAAGGAATAAGAAAAGAAAAAGAAAATAAATTTAAAAGTGAGGTGAGCCAATAATGTCTTACGTTGTAGGGTAGGAGGAGAGGAGGAGGTGGTTTTCCATTTTTTTTTTAGCGTGGTTCTGCTTTGAATCTGAACGAAGAGTGATGGAATAGGAGTGCCTTGATTGGCTGATATTAGACACGTGGTTTAAAGTTTCGGTCACATGATTTAAGACGATAAGACAATTGGCTCTGACGTCATTGGTCTAAATATGCATCTTATTAATATCAAACAAAGACATAAATACTTTTATATGTTTATAAAATTCATTTATGTTCTATTGTTTCCGGAGTAATGGACAACCTGGTTTCACTATGTATGGAAATAATAACAACACTTGTTTGAATTGAAATAAGGGCATTTATTCTAGAATGCCGGAAGTTTAAAGTTATTTTTCCATATCTGGACAGCTAAAAACCGCCACAAGGAACGACCGCCAGATGAAACCAGGATGTACAAAACCGGACGAGTTAAGGGAACTGCATTGAACTCAGAATTTTTTTTTTTTTTTTTTTTTAAAGTATATATATATATATATATATATATATGTAATAAAAAGAAAGATACATACTATGAACAACATACATGACTAGACAATGATGTAATAGTAGGGAAATTGGCAAGACCAGCTGGCTCCACCAGACTGGTGTACGTACACGCTTTAAATAAATACAGCAAAGAACATATATGTAATCAACATTGATGAAAGTCACTATCATCCGGCTGGCTCGACCAGACTGGAAGCAGTAAATGTATGAAAACATGGGGGGCAAGAGCCCCAAGGCAAAAATACATATGCAATACCGCAGCTGGGTTTACCAGACTGTAAAAGGAGACAGTCAAGAAATACTATATACAACATACATCAGCTGGCTCTACCAGACTGTAAAATGAGACAGTAAAGAAAAAATTGAAAACAGCATATATAACTATTAAAATTAAACAAGGTGCTTGAAAGCCATTTGTCGAGTGAAAGTAAATGTACAAAGACAGGCCGTCTGCTGGCTCCACCAGACAGACACATAAAAATACATACATACAAACATGTTTGTAAGAACGCTTCTTGACAAATGTTGGTAAGTTTAGAGTGGAAACAACAATAAACCCCCCTTTTGCCCTAATAACTTAAATTTTTGAGCCATAGATTACATTTATCATACACAAAGCAGTTGCAAGACCAACAAAGCTTCATTTTTGCCTTCTGCTGGCTCAACCAGACAGATGGAATGAGGTTTATGAAAAAGGTGGAAAAACATGGCGAGATATTATGTATTTTAACTGTGTAAGGCTGCCGGTCGGATATATTTCATGAAAGCATTAGACTTCCATCTGCCAAGCAGCCTGATGTGAGAATCATTCGCATTGGATTCGTAAGCATGTGTTGCCCCACCAATTCTAAATGAATGTGCAGTGTAGCGTTTGGGGTCAACATTACAGGAAATCAGGCATTTCCGAAGAACTGACCTAAAGTAAGCATCCGTGACCGGGCAACCACAGGCGAAGTGAAATAACTGTTTAGAAGTGTGTTGGGAGGTATTCAAGTATGCATGTAAAGACCGTACCGGGCAAATAGATTTGGTTTGTTGTCTATGAAGAACAATGGTAGAACTTTGACCATGTGAGTGTTTGAAATGCAACAGCTTCAGAGTAGCCGTCTTTACTTTCGAGTTGGTACCTTGGAATGAGACATTGGAGGCCAAAATTGTGTTCTGCGAAGTTGTAGGAGTTACTGTTAGCTCACCAATACGCAACAAAGCGTAGAAGGCTGTGAGAAACATAGTTTTGCATAGTAATTGCAGATAGGGGTTCTGTAAAACCCTTGGTAACGCTGACAACAGGCTTTTTAGTAAAGCATAAGTTATGGGTAGGCGTTTGTCCGCCGTTGAATTTCTGCGTAAACCATACAACAGTTTTTTAATAACAAAGGCTTTGGTAGGGTCTGGGTACCCAGAAATATTGTGAATGTAGGCTAAGGCTGAAACCATTGATGTAATAGAAGAGGCTTTGAGATGTTTATCATGGCAATATGCTATGAACTGAGCTATCTGGCAGGTCGATATTGGAAGCAATGAACTTGGACCGTAACAGGAAACATGGAATTGTCGGTAAGTATTAAAGGCATGCCTATAACTACGTGCAGTAGATGGGGCCAGAGAGGCACCCAATAATTGTTTGACAGAACGATTCAAAGATTGAAGAGGTGTTCGGGTATGGCTGTTGGGTTTGCGTCCCTGTCGCTGGCCAATGACCGGAAGCGCTCGATCTGCAAACGTGAAAGTAAATCGGGTAATATGTTGTCCTTTCCTGGTATGTGGGCTGCCTTGACCAAAATGTTATATGTCATGCATGCTAGCACCAGACGTCTGACTAAGACCATGACATGTTTATCCTTACTGGATTGTTTATTGATGATATGAACGACCGCTTGATTGTCCGAGTGCAGAATCATGCATTTATTTTTCAACAACGAACCCCAGAGTTCAAGTGATAGAACAATTGGGAAAAGTTCTTTAAAAGTTATATTGTGGTTAACGAGGTGAAGTGGCCAACCTCCATAACACCAATGTGACTGAAATATGGCACCGAAACCTAATGAACCAGCTGCATCTGTGAACAAGTGCAAAACTCTGTCAGTGACCCAGTTGTGATCCAGCAGAAGATGTCTGCCATTGAAATGTTCAATAAATAATTGCCAAGCTTTGATATCTTTTCTACTATCTGCTGTGAGGGTAATGCGATGATGAGGACTTGTAACCTTTTTGGTAAGATCTGTCAAACGGCGCAGAAAGCAACGACCAGGAAGAACCACATTACAGCAAAAGTTTAGAAGGCCTAGAAGGGACTGTAATTCTTTGAGTTTTAATTTCCTGCGACAAGCAAACTGCGGCAGTAAGAGCCTGAGTTTATCCAGTTTATCTCTAGGTAACCTAGCTTCCATATTAGAAGCGTCCAATTCCAAACCCATAAATGTAATGACCTGTCGGGCTGAATCTGTTTTGTCTGTTTTTATTGGAATACCAACTTTGTCACAAAATTCAAGAAATCTAAGTAAGTGGTTCTGACAAGAATGTTGGTCATGACTCAAAATAAGAAAATCATCCAGAATATGGACCATGTGGGGGATTAAAAGTTGTGAGTTGGCCACCCACTGAATGGCAGAACTGAATGTCTCAAAAATTGCACATGAAGATGAACTGCCCATTACTAAGCATACATTATAATAAAATTGAGAATCAAACTTAAAACCTAACAGCTCATGATCATCGGGAAAAATAGGAATAATACGAAATGCGTTAGCTATATCAGTTTTCGCCATAAAGCAGCCCTTGCCTAGTAAACGGACCTTTTTTACTGCATCATCAAATGAAGCATATTGGACTGTGGCCAGAGAGGGGTCAATATAATCATTAACGAAGAGTGATGGAATAGGAGTGCCTTGATTGGCTGATATTAGACACGTGGTTTAAAGTTTCGGTCACATGATTTAAGACGATAAGACAATTGGCTCTGACGTCATTGGTCTAAATATACATCTTATTAATATCAAACAAAGACATAAATACTTTTATATGTTTATAAAATTCATTTGGTCGTCTGCAGTTACACCGTTTTGTTCCCTCTATTTCCTAAAGGAGGACGTCAGTGGCCAAAACCTAAATAGTACACGAAAGATCAATAAAGCACATGCTTATGGAAAACCAGTCGCCATCATACGATTTCAAATCATCATTTTTTGACGATATGTGCGGCTTCTTCAATGTCTAGGCTCCCTGAACGTTTTTTGAACGTCTTAAACCTATATTTATGTTATTCTTTGTTTTATAATTGACGCTTTATCATGTCATCAGTAACACAACGCATGGTTCTTTTTGAGCAATGAGTCATATTTGTCAAGCCGTCTTTGCAGACCAAATTATAGAAATAACACCATTGTCCTTTTTGACGTGTTCTGTCTGAGTGCCAATTGCAGAAATAAAAATATTTGCTGTCGGAATGTCGATCTATGAAATTCACATATTCATGAGTAGTTAGATAATACGTTTTACATTCCTGACACAGTATAATTTTGTGAATGAGAATGATACATGTGAGTGAAAAAAAAGATGTTCACTAGCTGAGGATAATTTTGTACTTTTGAGCTTTAAGTCCAATCTCATCATTGATACGTATACATTGGTCCAATGTTATAATTATTTGTAATAAAATTGACAGGTGCCTCTTCGGCCACAGCATGGTGGATCGGATTAACAGATGAAAACGTGGAAGGGCTATGGAAATGGCATGACACTGACACACTAGCAACATTTACTGGTACGATAAGGGTTTCTGTGTCCATCAAATAAGTAAGGTGTTTGGGAATATGTGCTTTAGCACCGTGTTGAAAAACCCTCTTGTCATTGGAAGGCTACGAAATTGCTAGCTTTTGAACTATTGAACCTTTCCTTGCAATCATAAATCTATCTAATTACTGAGAAAAATGCATATTATAATAGTATAAATCATATTCAGATTCATACTTTATTCAGATTCATACTTATAAATATTTGCATGATTTATATCTTGGTGATAACATAGCGCGGATTAAATTTTCGGTCATTCCAGAATAAATAGCCTCAAACACCAAACCGTATTAGAGAGTGGGTGCATCCGGCACGACGCCTTGTGGAAATTATCAAAGTCCCTTTTCGTCAATATTGTCAATATCAGAGTAAAACAAGTATTAAGCCAACGGTATAAAACCGGTTATTTATTTTTTGGTTTATACAAAGTTACACAACAGGTCTATTGAATTGTCAATATATATCCAATAAGAACTTTTATCAACTTACCAATTTAATCGTTTTATGAGTCAACTTGCAAAAAGATAGCCTGTGGACAACTGATAAAAGTTGTATGCATTTGGCTGTAGAATGCACAATTTTAGAAAAAAAATAGTCAAAATTGTATAGGAATATTGCAACACCCTCTAAGGCATAATGTCGGTATTCGTTCTGCAATGTACGGTACTAATTACGTGTGTCATTTTAATGTAGAATCGAAATAGTTTGTTTTTGCCTAGTTTCAATGCAAGACCATGATAAAGTGCCACAACGTCTATAAATAAACACTGAGAAAAAAATCTTGCTGTAGACTGGTTCCCTGGCGAACCGAGTAACGGGGGAAACAATGAAGACTGCGCGTCAATCTACGTCCGGGAAGGCTTCCACTGGAACGACGTGAATTGCCAACTCTTCAAGTACTATCCAATCTGCGAAATACAGTAGGTGGTTGTACGAGTACGTTGATTCAAACATATCACAAAGCTTCCAGGTGTTATTTCTAAAAGAATCGGTTTAACACCGATATAACTTGCATTGAAAGAGGTGTATTTCAGCTATACATAGGTATATAACATAAATGTGACAGGATGAATAGATACGAACAGGTTCTGTTGAACATTTCATCTTTATAGGCTGCGGGATTGATTAGGGGAGCAAACACCTCGCCAGAAATCCTTCCCTATCCACGGCACTTACCAATTAATATCTGTTTATCGGCCAAAATCGGATTTGATAGGTACCTGTTTTTTAACATATGTGTTCCTTTAATATGCTTTAAATATCGGAGTTTTACGAACCTTTTTTATATTTTCAGGGACCAAAATTACAATGTTGAGGTTGTTGGCTAGTTTCTGGAGACGCAACGGAGGCATCAATCCCCTTCTTACAACCTTCTCAGCTCAACACACTTAGCATTCAAACGTGTATAAATGAAGAACATTTCCAAAGAATAGCTTTCATATGTTTTTATGTAAAAACTACAGTCAAGGTTCAATCTTTAACAATGGTAAAACATGTGTGTATAATATTTGTTTGTTAAATCCGCTTGCGTCAAATGAAAAAGTATATCCTCAATATGAAAATGCGATTGTTCCAAATTGTCTAAAATGGTTGTGTGGCTTCTTTGTGATATCTTCTTTATATCTAGAAATTTAATGATAAAAGGATCTTAAAGTCTCATCCTGGCCATACAGGTGGCAATAATGTTTTATTTGGGAAAGCGTCAATCAATTTAGCACCTAAAACTGTTTAAGAATTTCTATGTGTGAATGCAAATGCTTAACGAGATTTTAATAAACAACTTAGAGTTCACTAATAGGTCGTTGAATACATTTACTCGTTTTAATAACTGAACATCTATGTGTTAAACCTTATAAATATAGATACATGTTTTTTCTTATTGAACTGTGTTTTGTTCCTTAACACCAACGTTTGCCTCTGCTCAGGATTATGTAAATACAAAAGAATCTATAAACTAACAGTACAATATAATTGTGAGGAGTTTAGCTTAAGCATTTATAATTGCTAACTGAATAATTCATAATCTATTAGAAGTTAGGAAAAATGGAGAACAGAAGATAATTGATTTTTTTGTGCGCATGGAAAACATATGAAGAATGTAAGAACGGGAAGAACATGTGAAAAAATAAGAGAAGGTAATTGCAATTATACCATCTTTTACCAAGGCGTTTCAATAACTTGTTGCTTCCAAATGCATCTTTAAAAAAGACAAACGAAATAATAATAACCAAAATGTTTAGAAACTTTTAAACATTTGTACGGTTAGTTTACATAATTGTAATAACATAAAACACAATAACATAAAGATTATTCGGAGTAAATCATGAAATGCTAGTTATAAAATCTTCTGTTTTCGTAAACAAATATTATCAACAAAATGATTTGAAAGCCTTACGACACCATAATTCAAAAAAAATAATTGGCGCAGTACTTTACGTTAAAATATTGTTAGAAAATCTGGTGCGACATTGGACATACGTGTTGAATATAATACTATATATTCAGCAGACTGAAGGAAATAAATGTTGCATGAAATGAATTCAATATCTCACTTTGATAAGACTTTGTTTACATTTGGTTTAATCATGACTAGTTACATCCAATCACAATTTCAAAATATAAAGCACACAAGAAATTATTTCCCTACAATTGTTTGATTTATTTACTCTGTGTTTAGTCTTAACATCAATCAAAGCCTCTAACTTAAAAAAACATACATAACTATTGATTTGCCTGAAGATGACAACAGGTCGCTTTTCATTCTTTTTTGAAGTATCTGAATCATATGAGCCTCAAAAGCCCATACAGTATCGGGAAGATAATGGCTGCCCATTATTTGCATTCATTCATACAGCAAATTAAATACAAACTACAAATAGACGGATATGGATGAAGTTGGTACAACTAAAATAAGTCACAATAATAAACATGTAGTAGGGACAAAACTTTCTTTTTAATATTTGTACGGTTAGTTTACATAATTGTATTCACATAACACAAAGTAACATAAGGCTTATTCAAAATAAATCATGTACAGCTAGATACAGAATCCTCTATTTTTGTAAACAAATATGTAAATGCATATTAGTCTGAGATATAAATAATAGTACAATATTAATGCGAAAAACTACAGGAACAAGCTCTGTAGCAAAACGTTTAAACATAAACCCGATTTAATGGCACTGGGTAAACGCCAAAGACATAGAACATAAAAACAAAACATCACAAACAAATCAATCAGAGAAACTGAGAATATCAAATTCATTGTGCGTTTATGACGTACTCGGAAATGTGTGCTCAGCATCAAGAAACATGAGGAGAATTTACATCCCAATAAAGTATTCATATAATTATAGTTGTTTTTCTTATATAATGCTGAATTTTACATAAATGATTGTACACAGTTAATGATGTCATTGTGTTGCACTGGATGTTGGCTTAAACCTTCCTGCACTCCGTTTGTAGCAAAAACAAACACTTTTCTTCACAAACTCCCTGAAACTGGAATTGAAGAACCCATACGTAAAGGGGTTGATAGCAGAGTTCAGGAAATACGTTCTCATCCCAAATTGTAACGCCACAAGTTCGCTGTCCGACAGTAAGTCAGATTCATAAGTGCTGTTACCGGCACGCCAAAGAACTAAAACAAGAAATGGTAGATAGCTGAGCACAAACACAGCCGTTACCACCAACATTATCATCGTGAACTTCAATGTTGAACGGTTCAGGTGGTTTGTTTTGTTTTTATTTGACTTCTGTTTGGTAGCCTGTACCGTTGCCATTTTTACATAATTCGTTTTTTGTTTCGTTGTGCATGTATCATCAGTAAAGGAAGTTTCCATTCCTCCGGAAGTAGAACATACTGAAATTTCCGGTCTTTTGTGTAACTTTATTTTGCGATTGTGCTGTATAAGTACTCTTCCCACTATCGAATACATTACACATAATATGATGGTAAATATTATAAATAACCCCATATATATGAAGTTGAAAATCCACAAGTAGGTACGGTAACTCGCTTCCTTAGTTGTTGTGCAGGTATGTCCAGTTACTACTTGACCATTTTCACTTTTCACCTCAACAGGAACTGCTGTGTAGAAAACCAGTGATGGCCATGATAAGAAAATCGAGAATATAATGGATCCTGCACATGCTAATGTTGCTTGTTTGTGATTCAACTGTTTTTGGACTGGTCTGCAAATTCTTCTAAATCTGTCGATCGATATTTCCAACAAAACTCCAATGCTACCGATTGCTGAAAAATGGTTCACAAATCGAAGTATGCTACAGGCGGTAATGTTATCATAAGTGAAGAACAGACGAAGATCAGCTATTTCAGATGGTATTGAAATAACACAAGCAATCATATCATAGATGGCCACGGTGCAAATGAAGACAGAGTGAGTAGACTTCTTTGCATTACGTCCATAGAAGATGACCGCTAGAACATTTCCAAACAGTCCTACACACATAAGGATTACAAGATAAGCAATCACTGGCGTCATCTGGTCAGCTGTCTTCGCGTTTATGCGTTCCAATATAGCCCTTTCATCGCTCGTATTTAAAGTGCTATTCATGTTAATTGCTGACATTGTTTTCCTTTTGCACTTAAATATTAAATTCTGTCGTAGATGCCAGCCACAGGAGGAAGCTTTTATTTTAATTGCACTGTGATTTCCAATTCCACAAACTTCTCCACAACTTCTTATGATCTGTAAAAAGTTTTTTGAGTGTCTGAATGTCAGCCTCTCCAGTTCTTCAGCTGATGCGTTTACCCTTTAGTTTCCTTGTATCACATGTATTGCTCAACTCAAATTACCTTATAAGGAATCGAATATCAGCATGTATTTATTAGATGGTTTATGTAAATAAAATCATACTATATTTGTTTTAAATTGTGTTTTGAAAAACATATTAGCCCAAACTTCTCAAACAGTCTTTAGTCCTGTACAACAGGATTAAGCTAATCGCACTATATTTGTTGTTTGGTATGAATTGTGTCATTTTGATCTTTGAATGAATTTAACACTTTTAGGATAAAATTGGTTTTACCAAGCCAAAGGTCATGGCTAATTAAAGTCAGTTAAACACAAACACATATACTAACCCATTCAAACACAAGTTCGTGAACTGTTCAGTTCATTTGATAATAAAATCAGTGCTCAAGCATATACCGATAGTGATCTTCGTATTGTTCATGAATACTTCCGTATTTAATATCACCTGTGTCTGTTCTGTAGTATTGTAAAGATGAAAGAAACCGCTCGGTAACAATAACAATATTTACAAAAATGTTTTTCACTAAACGTTATGTTTAGTTTTTATTTAAAATGGATATGCTCCACAAAATGTATGTACATGTATCAAATCTATATATTTACATATCAACTTCCATTCCTTAAATGAACAGCCTTTCGGCAATTGCGTTTATCAATCAATGAACGCAACGTCTTCGGATATGTTCGGATTGCAATTCATTTGGACTCCACACACTTTGACTAGCCCAATGGCGTTCATACCCCGATAATGACACCAACCCCGCAATTCATTCCTTAACTAAATAAAAATCAATTCGATCTATGCTAGAAAGGGAAAAACACGTATCGTATATTGCTGAAGGGGTAGAATTTGGCCGATTTGGCTTTTCAATGTTTTCCATCTCATTGGTGTCGTTTTCTTTACATTTTTTTTAAATAAGGTTGACCGTCTTAAGTTAATATCGAGTGAAATGCCACAAATCACAGGGCCGGTATTCATAAAACATCTGAAGTTTGTTCCTAAGATCAAGCTGCGCCCTCACAGATATACCATTTCTACAAATTGTTGCGTAAATATCTGCAAACCAATGATAAAAGATTGCTGACAAAAGATCAGATCGCAGATTTCCATACTTCCGTTCGAAAATTAATGTATTATGGATTAAACCGTTACTAATGCTTTAAGATAAATGCATAAACCATGTTTGTCAGCGTTGCCATGGATTTCGCAAAAAAAAGGCTCGTTCCAAGACAAACAATAAAAAAGGCTGTCAAAACGTTGAATCTGTGAGAGGGCAGCTTTCAGTAATTTTCCAAAATTAAGTATTTCATTGGTCATCTGATATAATAGTTTAATAATCATTATATCTGTAATTCCTCCTATTTATTAGTTTCATGAAATATACATACTTTTGTATTCATACACTTTTTTTTTTCTTTAAAACTCACCATGAAAGTACTACGACATCCACTTAAGTTAAAACTTGACTTAAGATAGTAAATGAATACCAGCCCTGATACACAACGACCAATGCTGACCATTATTCCCTCAATTCAATAAAAACACTACAGAGAGCCCAGTAGCAATTTAACCAACACATAATATTAACCAATCAAATCATTTAAATGTGCAAACCCGCCTTAAGATAAGTTGGGAACTTATCAAAGTTTCAATTCGAATCATACAATTGGCTGCAATAGTCAAACATTACAGTATAAATCATGTTTAAAATCTTAAGGCGTAGGACCTAATACACTGAGCGAAAGTACGCAACCTACAAGTTGCAACAAAAGACCGCATGCACATACGATAAGTTTGAAAGAAACTATGGAAAATCCCTCTAGGATAATCTCTCAATCTCTCAATAAGAGAAACTCGAGTCCACTTGAACACCATCGAAACCAGCATCAACTTGAAAGCAGTAAATAAGGTATAAAGTGAAACTTATAATATACACTCATCAAGTAAATTCAAGTTCTCAACACCCAAATGCAGACATCAACTGCAAACGAAATAGTTTTACTACGCCGATATTATTAGTATGCATTTATATTGCAATAAATTCAAATGAAGGTAAAACGTCAAACAAATCACAGATGTCCAAATGTCCATGCTGATCAACATTCATATGAGAGTGTATATGCTTAACTTTTGGAACAACATATGACACAGGCTTTTTCAGACTGTTTTACTATAGGTGATAAGGTCAAGGGCCATAACTATTGTTTGGCCAGGTCAAATGTCAAACGAAAACAGGAGACGCAGGTAAATTTATGTGTTTAAGTATTCTTGATGTCAGATTTCACTCAGTCATCCTCGGGATAGCAAAAAGCACGATCCTAATATTAATAAACTTTATATATTTTTGACACCAGTTCTGTTAATGTGTATCTATTTTGTCTCACTCAAGTGAACACACATATTTTTATTAATTTAAATACCCGGAAGAAAAAACAACAACTTGTAACTCAATGCTTAAGTTAGCAATGGAGATCGGTTGTTATCTTCAGCTTTAACTTCCACCAAGCTTCAAGTTGTGTCATTCAGTCTTATTGACAATAAATAGAGGAAACTAATGTGCAATATGTCCTTATGCCGGTATAGAATGTTTTGTATTTCTTATACTTTATACGCTGGTAGAAGGGACACAACTCCGAATTTGGAATATTTATTTTACTCAATTCAATATTGTTTTATAATAATAGTAGTATTAATCATATTCATTGTTTATTTTAGCAAATGATTTAATAATTTAATATTGTTTTAAGATTTTTTATTTCATTTAGATTTGTCGAATTATTTTTCTCTTCTGATGCATAGAAGAATAAATAGTACATGTTCTTATTAGAATTAGATAGAAACTATTTTTGTGGCTTTGCATCAAGATGTTACTAATTAAACATGCTCTGTGTTAAAACTGTATGTTCATTATTTGAAGACGACATATGGTATATGCAAGTCTGCAAATAATGTGGAATATATGCGTTTAAATTCAGTCGAAATCATAATTACAAAACAGAACAGTTTTTCCCCTTTCACTTAGTATAACCATATTGCATTCCTTATTAATTCTGCGTCAGATACGAGCGATGTCCGGAAAGTTTTGAGACTGCGTTCATGAAAAACATACAACTCATAGGATGCATTTAAAATTTTAACAGCTGACACTTTTATCTAATATAAACAAATCCTGAATGTTTCAACAATATACTACGCATTGGAACGGTCAGAGAAAACACGAGTTAGCCTGAAGCTTACAAAAACGTTGTATAATATAATGGAAACTACATGAACAAGTTCAGCGCTCATGTTACTTTTTTTCAGCGTCATTAGTCAAGTTGATTTAAGCCCAATAAGCACTGAACGAAAAATACACGATACATCATACATAGCTACATTCAAATAGTGTGTCAATAATAGAATGAAAACTTCACGAACAAGCCCAATGGACAAACATCCAAATACAACAAAACTGGCTGAGATGGATTTTGTTGTTTATTTTACTGTTTGTTCCTTAACAAAACTGGCTGAGATGGATTTTGTTGTTTATTTTACTGTTTGTTCCTTAACAAAACTGGCTGAGATGGATTTTGTTGTTTATTTTACTGTTTGTTCCTTAACAAAACTGGCTGAGATGGATTTTGTTGTTTATTTTACTGTTTGTTCCTTAACAAAACTGGCTGAGATGGATTTGTTGTTTATTTTACTGTTTGTTCCTTAACGTGTTTATGCGTTAAACACGATCTGCCATATAATTCGGATAAACCGATTATTTAGACTAATCTTTCAATAATAATTATTCTGTAATAAGGCACTATGAGATATTTTATGGCTTTTCGCGCAATTTAGGTTCACAAATCATTTGATTCTTTTCAGCTCTCGAGCTCATATAGTTCAAATGTAAGCGACCCCGGCTATCTCTGCCTATACTTTTGGAAGCCTGTGATACAAATCTTGTTATGCCCGTAAGAAGTTTTAGTCCACGAAGTATTGATTGGGGATGTGGGAGCTGCAGCGATCATAATCACATAAAGATATGATTGTACTCCTTGGGGGACCGCTAAACTGCAGTACATGTATGATTGTTCTCGTATGAATTGCAAATTTCCTTATAGGTACACGCTTCATGAGAAAACAAAAACCCTAATCATTCATAATGCAAATAATGAACTATCAATAATATTAATAAGTATAGAAGAGAATAAGCGAGCAGTATTAGCTATTACTGATCGCACACAAATTATTATTATTTGGCTGAATATAAACTGTACAAAAAATAATAATCACGGTTTCCAATACCCAATGAATTGAGATAATGAATGGGTGTACAATTTCAATTATAATTTTGAAGGTTGCATGTAACGTAATTCTTTCACCCGGTAGTGGCAATTTAGCTTGTTTCCATTCATGTATACAGGAGTTCATGTTTAGACTGAAAGAAAGAATACTTTCTCAAACAATAGCAGCTTTTAGTCCGTCAATAGCGATCCAAACTTGTTCTTACCAAAGGAGTGTTAAAAAGTCCAAGGGATTGAAATTAGATCGTTATAGATAATTATAATAGTATATTTAGATTGTTGTCTTATCTCATATCTGGCACAGGAAATGTTCCACGTGCAGGAGTATTTTCAGGCATCGAAATTCATTTGAAAAACAACAACAAAAAACATTATAAAACAATGATTATGTCAAATTGTTCTCTCAGATTGAACATTTACCAAAATTACAATGTTCACTTCAAATTTTATTTCAGATTATTGCACATAGTAAAAGCTTCATCAAACAACACCCTGGTATTGCATTACGATGGTCTACCTGCTTTAAAGCTCGGTGATCAAATGATCGGAACTATCCTAGTAAAATCATGAACGTCATCAGTTGCTCCTACACATTTTCGGGATAACTCTTTATATCGGAAGAGGATCATTTATTTGCTTTTTAAGAGATAGGAATTGAAATTGTTATACATGATGATATTAAACCGGCCTGTAGTTTCCGAGTTGAACTCCAGTAAATAGATTATTATCAGTCAACAGTAACAACATAGTCCAATCAAAGTATCGTTTATGTCCCATACACCAATAACCGAAATAAAGTAACGTTTGTGATTGTTACTTGATGTGTTTTTTAAGAAAAAAGTTATTGGATAAAAAGTCTTAATAACTTGTGAATATGTTAATCATTATAAACCTCTACATAATTGTTGATTTTAAAAGGAAAGGAAACAAATAGGATAATTGCATTTGAAGTTTAGTATTTGTTTCGAAAATATGCATTTTAAAAGGCAAGGTACGTAGTCCTTTAATGTATTCAACATCGATTTATCTTTGGAGTATTTTAATTGATTGTTTCGTATTTTTGTCGAAAATATGCCTGTTCAAAAACCAAGATATAAGTATTTAAATTGATCTATAATTGATTTGCGGATGTAAAGTAGTGATAAGCTAATGTCTGTGTGAACGTTTTCATGTTAAACCAACTTCCTGCTTTTCAAAGTTTTCCATTTGGTTTCAATATTATTTTTTTGATGACTTAGCATTTTACCAAATTGATAAAACACAATAAGTGTTAAAAAAAATTAAAACAGTTTTCCGGTAAGTAATACCTGACCTATATTATATATAATATAGGGACACTATATAAAACGGAGTGTTGCGTGATCACATCATAGTCGCAATAGCCCATAACATAACAGGAAGATAATGTCTGCCCGTTCCGCATGTTATGTATACAACAAATCAATTACAAATAATAAAAAATACGGACAGGATGAAGTCGGTAGCATCATAACAAATCACGATACCCAAATTATGATTTTATTAACGTAACACAACATAGCATAAAGTTAAAAACATCAAATTAATTAAGTCTTAGAGGCAAACATGTACAATTAATTATAAAAGCCTGTCTTTTGCAAACACATATATCAATGGACTATAAGTCTTAAACATTATTTAGAACTAAACATCACTTTCAAACTAATCATAATTATGTAAACAAATTACGTTGTGCATTTTGAATCTTATTCGGAATGTTGGAATCAGGATTAAGAAACATGCGGAAATTATGTCCATGGTTGTTTCTTCTCTTATGAAAATCAGTTCACATATAAGATATAATACTGTTGCCGATGTCGTTGCATTGGATGTAGGCTTAAACCTTCCGTCTGTAACAAAGACAAACTTTTTTCTTCACAAACTCTCTAAAGCTGGAATTGAAGAACCCATACGTAAATGGGTTGATAGCAGAGTTCAGGAAATACGTTCTTATCCCAAATTGGTATGCCACAAGTTCACTGTCCGATAGTAAATCATACTCATAAGCGCCGTTAGCAGTACGCCATAGTATTAAAACCAGTAATGGTAGAAAGCTGAGCACAAACACAACCGTTACCACTAACATTATGATCGTGAACTTCAATGTTGTGGGGTTCAGGTGGTTTGGTTTGTTTTTAACTGGTTTCCGTTTTGTAGCCTGTATCGTAGCCATTTTCATATCATTTGTGTTTCGTTCTGTTGTGCATGTATCATCAGTAAAGGAAGTTTCCATTCCTCCGGAAGTAGAAAATTCTGAGATTTCCGGCCTTTTGTGTTGCTTTGTTATACGATTGTGCTTTACAAGCACTCTTCCTACTATGGAATACATTACACATAAAATGGCTGTAATTATAATAAATAACCCCATATATAAGATGTTAAAAATCCATAAGTATGTACGGTAGCTCCCTTCTTTAGTTGTAGTGCAAATATGTCCATTTACTACTTGACCATCTTCACTTTTAATTGATATCGGAAATGCTGAGTAAAAGACCAGTGACGGCCATGATAAGACAAGCGAAAACAAAATGGACCCTGCACATGCTAACATTGCTTGTTTGTGATTTAATTGCGTTTTGAGAGGTCTGCAAATTCTTCTAAATCTGTCAATGGCGATTTCCAACAAAACTCCAATGCTACCGATAGCTGCGAAATGGTTCACAAATCGAAATATTTTACATGCAGTATTGCTATCATAAGTGAAGAACAGAAGAAGATCAGCTATGTCAGATGGTACTGAAAGTACACAAGCGATCATATCATAGATAGCGACGGTGCAAATGAAAAGAGAGTGATTGGATTGTCTCGCATTGCGTCCATAGAAGAGGATCACTAATGCATTTCCAAACAATCCTACACACATTAGGATGACAAGATAAACAATCACTGGCGTCATATTGTGAGCTATCCGCGCGTTTATGCGTTCCAATAGAATATTTCCATTGCTCGTATTCAAAGTGTTATTCATGTTTACTTTTGGTCCTGTATTCTTTTAGAACTCAAATATAAAATTATGCAGCATATATCCGTCAAGGAAAGTAGCACTTTGAAAGGTTTAATTGCGTTCTGCTGCTACAATAAACGTGTCCACATGTACTTGTCTTTATTCTCAAATACAATCAAAACTTGACTGTTACCTCTGTAACTATTCTAAACTCTCACAGTTGCTGTTGATTACAATTTTAGCAACACAGTAATTAAGGAAATTATCCAAAGATTGTTCATAAAAGACAGTCTGAACATAACTTCCTACGCTTTATTATAGTTTGTAAAGAGTCTGGAGCTTTTGAAAGTTAACTTGTTTTAAAATTTGTTAAAGGGGCTGTCTCACAGATGATAAAATAGAGAAAAAAAAATTGTCGAAAAATGACATAAACTTGGCATCGATGTGTACAATGCATTGAAACTTACTAACTGAAGTACAACAGTTTTTTTTCCATTAAAAATATTACTGGGTATGTCTACCATGTAGAATTCATTCGTTATGCGTGATTGGCTAGTCGGTGTTATCACGTGATATTACCGAGGTAGGTGTATAGCTTAATTATGTCACCCGATTAGAGTAAGCCTTAAGGCTCAGTATTTAAGACGTTGGACTTCAATTTTGGCGACGAGGGTTCGAACCCGGTCTCCGACACAATTCTTTTTTACATGTTGGTACTTTTATTATATCAAAGCGTAACACATTCTATTAGATAATTGTCCTGAGATTCGTTACAGAAAGAAACTTTTTTTGGTGCCAATCTGTGACACAGTCCCTTTAAGACGTTACATTTCACGTTATTTTCCTTGTATCACATGTACTTTTCAAACTCAATTTTACTATTAAGAAACGAACACCAGCATGTATTCACTAGAAGAATCATTATTACAAAAACTATACTAGCAGAATTCGGTAATCAGGGGCAGATCCAGGATTCGTCGTTAGAGGGGGCGTTACTTAGGGGCGTACCCTTTTGACTTGCGTCCCTCCCTCTGAAACGAAATTTATTTAATTCAAAGTGTTGGCAGGGGGGGGGGGTCTCCCCCAAGAAATTTTTAACAATTTCTAGTCCGAAATGGTGCATTTTGGTTGTATTTTATTACTTTTCTTCTCCAATATTGAAATAAAAAGTAAACTAGTACAGCATTAGGAGTTCGCTAATGGTAATTGTACTTGGAAAAACTTACTGTCCTATATCTTAAGTCTCTCAAAACAGGATTAAGCTAAAATTAAGCTCGCTATTTATATAATTTGGTATAAATTGTGTATGCTTTTCCCGTTTAATGAGTTTTTAGACCCTTAAGGGAAAAATCGGTTTTAAAGGGAAAATCGGTTTTAACTTACTCAATGGTAATTATATTAAGAAGGCAGCGAAACCCAAATACACCTATAAACCTATTTAATCACATTACTGATAAACGTTTTGTGTTTTACGTTTTATAACTTAATTAAGTAAACACAAACACTTCACTTAAATGAGTTTCTTTATATAACGTTTAACCCTATACGAAATGCCTAACTCTATTTAATTTGAAAATGTACATGCTAAAAAAAGTATTCGCACGCGTACAAAATGTATAAAAAAAAGATCAATTCGATCTAAGCTAAATATTGACCCCCCCCCCCCCCCAACATTTTTTTTCATGTTGTAATGTAGGTAGAATTTGGCCGAATTTGTGTCTTGTTTTTTTGTAATACATAAAACGTTTCCAGAAGTGCCACACGAATGCTACTATATATGTAAGTGCGCATGCGCGAGCTCCTAATAATCTAAATTAATGACTTGTGTGGAAATTCGCGTATTTCTCGTCATTAAATGTAAATTTGATGGTTGTAGTCGGCTAAATGGTATTTTGGTTGTCAGAGCTCTTCTAAATGTGAATCTGTCCGGCGATCCCATTGGCGGAGGCGTAAGGCAAGTACATTTTGCACGCATTTTTTGTCATATAGTCAGAGGCCATAATTACGAACAGTCTCAACTCTGAGTTCAGACACAATTGGCAAAACAGCAAATCTTGATAACATTGTTACTTTCCTTGTAGTTAAGTATAGATGATGAAACTTGATGAATTGTAATACTATTTTAAATTGGTTATTTACCTACCTTTATTTGTGTTAAAGGAATAAACAAAATATAAATATAATAAAAGTGTTTTTCTGAGTCTGAGTCTGGACCCGGATTCGAGATTTTATGTAGTCATGTCCCAAGCCTTGCAATAACAACGAAAAAATCATGCAGTATAGTAAAGTGATATATCATTTTAAAGGTTACGTCATTACAAACTCAAATATGCACATTTTTTTAAATCCATCAATTTTTGACAGAATTATGGCCCTTTTAATTTTACATTTTTATCAACTTTTCTGCCAAAATAAGTCAAATTCAAAACTTCGGAATTTAATTGGAATAAATAATGTAAAACAACACATTTTGTTTATTTTCTATCAATTTAATACACACTCCTAAATATCAGAGCTTACACAATGTTTTAAGCAATTTATTTCACTTGGGCCAAGGAGTAAAATTCTCATTTCGAAAGTTTACTTTTTAACTTTAAAAGCAGGAAAACTATTAAAGAAAATTTATGAAATTTAGCGATTGATATATTTACTGCTAAAGTACTACTAAACAAAATCGTTTTGAATTTCAACATGTATTATTTATTGCCTCCAAAACGTTTCGGATTGTATCTATACCTGAGAATACTGTGCTTTGATATACTTTAAATTATAACCGTTCCTGGGGACGCCCAAGTCAATAATAGAAATGCTTAAAATGATATTGCAAGAATGATTTATTGTTTGTTTGTTCGTTTAACAGAAACGGACAGCCGGCACACCCGGTTTATTGCGTATTTGTAATGTAATCGTATACTGTAATTTTGCACTTAACCGGAAATAAATTTATCATATATTTAGCCCTTATTGAACTTTAATACATTACACCATACTCTCTTACACTGAAGTACAACTATATTTTCCTTATTTTTCGGTAAGGCCATTTTTTTTTATTTGTTTATGGTAACCTTCCCAAAATTTCTAAGTATGGTAGGTAGGGTTTTTTTATCATTTTTTTTTCAAAATCTGTCGTAAGTTCAGAGTGTTTTCTTACACATGGCAGTCGTTCCTACATTGCTGTCATTGCCTGACTTTGTTTTATCATATAAACAATAATTCTGATTATCCGCCCTTCGTAACTTTCTATTCGCTAACGAATATTTGTTTTGCTCAGAAACGGAAAAAATAGTTAGGGTCGGCGCATTTTTATAGGTAGGGTCGGGTTACCCGAAACGGACATATTTTTTTTTAGGCCTAATGCTTTACGTTTTAACCTATAAATGGGGCGACTTCTCCAAATATGGTACGACTTAGTAAGTCATGCGATTTGATGAATTATTTAAATTATGCAATCCCTCCCTATGCCATGTCGCCAAAAAAGGACCACAGTGGAAATAAAGAGTTTCCTCTTTTTGTGTAATCCTTTGTTCGTTGTGCCTGTCATGGCTATTTAAAATATCATGTATATATTAGGTTTTATTTACTATACATGTGTTCTTTTAAATGTCCATGTATTTGGAATCCGTACTGAAAAAATCTATAATATATCTATCTATCTATGTTGGTATGACATCTCCTGTAATCTCGATCTACATGCACACAAGTCGAAAGGGGTCACTAGCCAGTCGCAATATATCTCCGAAGTCAAAATGTGGATCTACTCGTATTAACAAGCTTTATCACCATTTGACCTAATGACCGACATTTTAACCTCAAACTTCCCGTTATCAATTTTGACCTAGCTTCGACAGGGACATTCATTCTAAGGGCCCATAACTAGACAAACACCGATCACAATAGTAGCATGTACATGGCCTATATGTATTAAATGTCTTACTGTTTATTGCAGCAAAGAAGATGCTTTCCTGCAAACTTCATTGTTACTAGAGATTTATCTCAACCACTTTGGGTCCCTCGTAATCCCAGTCTATACAGTACAAGTTCATTGCCTTGATCAATTGGGTAAAATACCGTGAACATTAAAAGTAAGAGACATGACAGCTGTTTATAGACAGGCAGCGAAAACAAAGTTTATGTGTACTTGTATGAGTAGCTACACATATAAGCCACAGCCGCACTCCTTGAACTTATACTTGCAGCTCATAACATGTGAAAATTGCTTTCAGATGTTGGCGAAATCCCTCTTTTAATATATATTTGAAGCTCAAAATTTGTGAAAATTGCAATATTGGGCGTTATTCGTGATGCCAGAATTAACTACTATAGTAAACAGGATTAGGATATATATAACTAACCATATATAATAATAAAACCTACATATTCAGCTAATGAATTGCAGATAAGCAATCATTAAGTACTACGGTTATTCATAAAGACTTTTAACTATCGCGGGTGTTTAAAGGTCCTCCCACTGCTACTCTTCCGATACCCAATCCCTGCGTCAGATTTTGCTTGACAATGTGTCAGCCAATAAGGTTGTATTCTGAGTCAGTTAGATGACCTGAAGCAATATCTTAATGGTAAAGACGGGCTCGATCACTACGCGCATTCCGAACATTTTTAAAAATTAAGAATTTACTACATGTCATCTAACTATTACTTAGGATTTATAAGATTACAACTTAGCATGAATAAAATACAAGCTACATGTGCAGCCAATGGAATTACAGATAGGCAATCATAAAGTACTAGGCTTTATAATTAAGCATTTGTACTTTCGTGGGTGTTAAAAAGGTTCGCCTACTGCCATTGATCGGATACAAACGCCCTGTCAGATTTTGCGTTGACAATGTGTGAGCCAATGAGGTTGTACTCTTAGTCAGATGACCTGAATAAAATTTTAATGATTAATAAGGGCTCGGTCCCTACGCTTATTCCTTTTATTATTAATAATTAAGACTATACTTTATTTCATCTAACTATACATTGCGGTAATAAACTGACTTTCTTTCGCAATTAATTTTTCAACATTTTCGAAGAGTTCCATAGGGTCAGCCCCGAACATCCATTGCAAATTGAAACCTATATTACTGTTTGGCTCTTGAAAAGGGCATGGTCAAAGTTATCCGACCTTTTGACCAACTAAGTCACACAGATTAATAGGTAAACTATATAATGTTTTCAGTGCAATACACGCATATCAGGAATAACAAGATTTACATACGGTCAATGCATTAAATACATGTACAACAAACATTTAAATATTTATTACATTCACCAAAACCCCGCACTATTTAATATTTAGATGACATGAAGTAACATTTCAATAATTAAAAATGGGCGAAGTGAGCGAAGTGAACGAGCATTTTGTAATCATTAAAATGTTACTCCATGTCATCTTACTGTCTTGGAATAGTAGTACCTCATTGGCTGATACATTGTAAACGCAAAACCTGACACAGGGAGTGTGTATCGGATGTGTAGAAGTAGGCGGACCTTTAAACACATACGGAAGTTTATATTATTCTTAATGATCAAGTCTACTACTCTGCAATTTCATTGGTAGAAAATGTAAGTTATATTCTAACTCTTTACAGAGAGGACAGTGGACAGTTATCAACTTTTCACAGTTGAACGATTGCCCTCAATCCAGAGGAAGTAAAACAATTCACTCTGGTTCGGACGGGAAATGTTTCAGCGACACACTGCCATACACGATAACGTCTTTTTACACACGTGCACAGCTAACGCAAGGACATACGCCGTCATTCCTGAAATAAGAAATATACGTTGACAAGTGATTCATCCCTGAAAGCAATACAAAAATACAAAACAGATATTTCAATTAACTTAGCCCTTGTTACGGCGTCAAAACGCTATAGGGAATAGTGTACACGTTATTTCGTGATTAAGACCGGCCTTACAGTATACACTGATATTTAAACCTTGCTAATTACTCGCAAGGCGACGTCAAAATACTCAGAAAATACCCAATGCAAATCCGCGTACAATTGGTATCATGATGAAAAGTCAATATATATCGTGCAATTGACACTAAAATCAATAAAAGGAAGTGAAAAATAAGCCGCAATACACTATACACATAGGCCTAGAAATATACAATGTATTTTGATCAGGCCACTCGACCCTACCTACGAAATAGGCGCCGGCCCTACCGTTTTTATAGTTTACCAATAACCTGAGAACAAAATGTTATCAAGTGTGTGTTTTTTAATGTGTAGTTCAATATTTTTAAAGCTTTATACAGAGATTACTTTAACAACATTCTCCAATGATGACAATAACGTTCTTACATAAAGCCTGATAAAAATAAGATAATAAAAAGCATACCTACCCTACATGTTTTTGAAAAGGATGTTATACTGAGCAAACCATTTTAGCCTTATACATAGTGTTATAGTATGATTTATCATTTGTCCGAAATGCATGTCCGAAATTTGTGTAACTCGTAAATCAATATAACTGTATATAAGTTTGAGTTTTCACTGCTGCATCCTATTGTTATAATCCTTAATAATTGTATAAAATGTCTAGCAAATGCTTTCTCCATAACTCTACCAGATTAACTCGTAGTTTTGAGTGCCAACATTAAGTCGAACGCTGTTTACTTGTCAAACTTGTCCGCCATTTGCATATTGTAGGTTACGGCGTAGTAAATTATGTATATAAGTGAATCTAGTCATTTCTAATATTTAAATGTGATGATATATTGTATTTATGTATGAATTATTGTATTGTGTTAAATTCATATTAATATGTTCTTTGTTATTTAAGGTATCACCCCAGATCTCTTATGCTGGGGAGCACTATTTCACTATTGTTCTTGCGGAATGCTGGCCCCAATTTCTCGAAACTTCTTAAGCTTAACAGGCTTAAGTCGCTTATTTCAATTAGCCAAAATACATACTGAAAATGGATTTTGATAAATGAAAAATGTTTTTTTTCTGATAATCATACAGATTTTTCCTACATAATTTCTGAAAAGTCTTTAAGAAGTAAATAGAACACATTTTATAGAACAACAAAAATAGTGAGATTAGCTTAATCCTGTTATAAGGGACTTAAGAAGTTTCGAGAAATTGGAGCCAGGTGTAATGCTGGGCTCACTTATCTTATAAGCATCACTGTTTTACTTCAAAGATTAGTTAATGCTGCATTGTATTGTTAAAGAGTATATGTTCATTTCTCTAATTCGAGACCTCATATTAACTTTTTAAGTGAATATTATATTATTTATGTTTCATACAAAATATGATCTGCATTACTCAGCCTGCGTTGCTGGTGAAAATACCCAATTATGATTGGTTGCCAGCAACGCCAGCACCAGCAACCACTAAATAAGGCGATGCATTTTGCGATGGAGTCAGTCGACCCTCTCCATGGCCTAGTGATTAAGGCGTCCGCCTATGGAGCAGGAGGTTGTGGGTTCGATCCCAGGCCGCGTCATACAGAAATACGTTAAACACTGGTACAAGTAGCTCCCTTGCTTGGCGCTCGGCATTTAAAGGGTAGTGCTTGGAAAAGTGGTGTACTCAGTACTGTTTCAACCCAGGAAAGGTATATCCAGTGTATCGGTGTTTTACACCAAGCACGTTAAAGAACCAAGAGTTCTCTTCGCAAAGAGCTTGGGTTTCGCACCCGGCTCTGTTTCTTCAAGTCTTCCAATGTCTAGATTTGACTGCGAATTGCTGTCACTTCTATCTCATGTCACTTATGGCATTTAAAACACAATTAAAGTCGTGATGGCGTCACAGCGGGGTCAAGCCATAATGCAGCCAATGGGCGCGGGCAGACCTTGACAAACTCAAATAAACAAACGATGGAGTCAGTCGTCAGTAGTCAGTCGTCCGTAGTCACTCATCAGAGTAACGTCCACTTAACTAAACCAGCCATGAAAAAGAGCTATGCTGGTAATTTCTATATTATATAACATTCTAACTACATTAAATACCTTAATTAACTACATATAGACATTGTGTACCTACAAAATTACTACTAGCATACTTAAATAACTATCATAGAATACAGAAGTAAGTAGTTCATATCCGGGATACAAACGCTGACTACTGGTGCCATTGCTGACCCATGTAATTAGTTATCATTGACTTGAAAACGTGAATAAATTAATAGAAATCCTGACAAATCTCAAGTTTTAATACTAAAGATTAGAAAATTGAACCGACCGGCTTACATTATAGTACATATTTCTATAGTCAGTGTTATCTGTTGAAAAAATGTCTCTGACATGTGGTTAAACTTGACTATACAAGGAGTGTCAAGATTGTTCTTCGATAATGAATAGATAATAACTACGTGGGACAAAATGGCTGAAGGAACTGTATTCTATACTTGTTTGCTTGTATTGTTCTGTGAGTACAAATTTAACAGGGTTATAAGTCAGTGTGTGTATACCACTTGATAAATTACGTCATAAATGCTATGGAAGGCAATATTTTCCTTCGAATGAACACTTAAAACAAAAATAACTATTATTTGTCTTCACCATTTTAAATGAAAGAAAGGGCAGTCTATGGCGCTTAAAGAGCACCGCTTTCGTTTTATTACCGGAGTTTGATAAGGTAATTATTTTATATTTTAAGATGCACTCTTACTCCCAAGTAAGATTTACCAAAATTAATACATTGTTTTAATATTCAAAAAAGGATGAATAAATGTCAAAAACAATGGTTCTTATGAAGGATACCGAGTTTAATTTGAAAGAAATGAGCATAAAACACGCTATCTCTACCTTATGAGACTATAGTACGCTACAGTAAATATTTTAGCATTCACCAATTGTTTAATAATTTTGCGCTTTCTGCTATTAAATTCACGGTTACAATCTTGTTATCAGTAGTTATATTTTCCATAAATGCATTATTTTATAAGTAGTTAATGGTTAATCAGTCAAAATTTCTGTTTGTAATTCATGTGCATGTATTAATTTTGAATAAGAGTGTCAATGTAAGTTCAAAAAATGATGTTTTATGCAATTTTCTTAAACCATTAGTGACGGTTTAAGCCATAAGACATTAATTTTCGAACGGACAATGACAATCAATCTGCGATCTGATTTTTGAACAGGGTTCAGTGTAGCCACAAACTCGACACTCACAACAGAAAATTCCTATTAATAGTAACAAATGTCGCCAGCCGATTTACCACCAAAAATATTGTTTGAGAAAGTGGAAACTATATTAATTGCAAGCTATGTTTCAAATAATCGAGGTAGATTTGACAAAGCAAGAAGCAATCATAACGCAATATCTATTTAAATAATTTAATCTGTTGAACTTAGATAAAGATAACATTAAAGTAGTATCCCTGCACCAAAAGATGAATGAACTTCGAAACGTAAACAAAGAATTACTATCCACTCTAAGCGCATCATTCAATTACGTGACACAATGATGAAGCCAAGTGAATTTACAGTCGAAGAGAGATAATCATGTAATGAGGTAATGCAGTAAGTTAATCAGATTTCTCTGCCTTGCCTTTGTAAAGAAGAAGCGGGAAATCCAAGCTTGATTGATTGTCGTGCACATTTGAAGTCTACAGAGATGTTTGTTTTACTTTGTTTTAGAAAACTTGATTTACTTGGAATCTGATGTTCTGATGGTTAGTATTGATTTGCATTTGTAGTCTTTTGTGTTTCTCTTGGGTTAGCAATGGATTGGAATGATCATTATTTCATTCAGCTGCATTTATTTAGTTTTGTCATGTATTTTTACGACATCAGCAGATTTTGTATTTAAACCGAGAATGGCAGTTCCGTGATATTCTTTTAGCCTCTTTCCATATACTAATATATGTGGGTTTGGTTACTGATGATAACATGCATGGATAACAGAAGTCACCATGGGAGTACGAGGGAGTAGGAGTGTTGATTCCATAAATCAGTAAGTTCCATGTCAATAGTTTGTTTTATGATGAACTGTGTTGTTGTTGTTGTAATCGCTGGTATTATATGTGTGTTTTATATGCTTTTGCCATTTAATTTAATCTGCCACTGCACACGATTAAATCATACATGGTATAAGATATTAGACTGTTTACGATGTTAACTTATAAACATGTTATTATTCATTATCTTATGGTTGTTTATATTTATATTTTCATGACGCTCCGATATTATATCTCATTCGATAATGTTGAATATAGAAATATTGAAGAACACTGTGTTTGTTGTTTGAATTTTAACTGCTACATATGGTAACCTGGACATATAGACCCAACCTCGCTTAGGATTTACAAATATATTCTCATCTTAAAACCTGGAATGATCTAGAAAACAACAATGGTCTCATTGATCTCAATTATCACACAGTTTCCCTGCTTAAAACATCACGTGATAGCCCACGTGGGAATAACAAACGTGCTAAAGTGCTGACGAGTTACCTGACGATATAGAAATAGAACAGAGTTGCTGACCATATAGACAATGAAGGAAAAAAAGTTTTGAAATTAAAGATGTTATGCTAACTTTATATGATTTATATACATCTACAATTGTTTGAAATCAATTATTTAATTTTTCATCATTTTAATTAAGAAACCATTTCTCTTTAATCTGTTTTATTTTCGAAGTTGTTTTGTGAATAACAAGGCAAACATAGGCAAACTCTTTCTAATGAGTAAAGTTTGATGAGTATATATACTCATATGTAACACCATATGATGGAGTTTTGCTCGGATTGGTTACGTTCTCCATCATTGTTTGCCTTCTTACACAGTGACATTAATTTTATTGTTAATTTTTCATTTACCATCATGCATCAATAAACCTGGGGCGGCCCCTATGGTTGTAGATTCACTGTGCAACGTATCAGCACCTTATTAATACACACATGATCGTAAATCATAATGATGAAACCCCGTATAATTGAAGCATGATGTTAAAGATAAGAATTGTTAAAGATAAGATAAGAAGATAAGAACATCATTATTTTTTTATTTACCATCATGCTTCAATAAACCTGGGGCGGCCCCTATGGTTGTAGATTAACTGTGCAACATATCAGCACCTTATTAATTCACACATGATCGTAAATCATAATGGTGAAACCCCGTATAAAACCCTGTTCATACAGCGCTATCAGCGCTTTGATTTTATCCGCAGTCGTATATCATTGGTTTACAGATATTTACGCAAAAATTTGCTCTTTCCAAAAACATATAAAAAGGTGTAAAACTGGTAAATCTGTGAGAGTGCAGCTTTAAAGACGAAAAAACGAACTATTTAGAAGCTTAAATCGTTTTTTGAATTATATACATGCAATACAAATGCGCAACAGCCAACTGTATAAAACTTGAATAAGTTGTCCACGGCTTATCTTTTAAATTATTTGATTAATAGCAACTGTTCATCTATTGCCTTTAAAAACATATAACAAACAAACCTATAATACGAAACATGTGAATATAGAGTCTTTTATTATGCAGGCGTGACGACCATTTCCTGTAATTGTCCAGAGACCTGGGTTACCTTCGGCGGAAGTTGCTACCTGTTTGCATTCGGTCAAGATTCTGACTTCACTGAAGCAAGAGTAAGTGCTTTAAATTTGAAAAACCTTAGCGTCCTGACACATACCGTCAATTTGAAGCTGTAACTGTGAGCGGAGAGGCATATCGTCAATTTGCATTTGGAACACCTCGGCCATTTCCAACTAAAACAACATCGGATGTTTATGGACGGCTTACAATGTCAGAAATTTTTACATTTAACTACGCTGCAAGTAGATCGTGCAGTCATTTCAGTATAGCAGTTAAACTGAAACACTTTACTCTAAACTATTAAGGCAATAAAAATCTTCACCGGCAATCAATTTAACATAAGCTGCATACAAAAACACGTTAAAACACTACTATTATTTCAATATTTTACGAACTACTTCTACTGATTGGCCGCGGGTTTCTGAACGCGTCTGAACGCGTCATTTCGAAGCTGTTACTATCCGCTGAGTGGAGAGGCGCATACTTTTGGTTTAAAGGTTTAAAGCTGCAAACTCACAGATATACAGGTTTTATAACTTTTTTTGTATTGGAAAGAGAAAAAAAAATGCGTAAATATCTGCAAACAAATGATAAATTATTGCTGACAAAATATTAGATGCAGATTTTCATATTTCTATTAAAAAATAATGTTTTATGGCTTAAGTCGTTACTAACGGTTTAAGAACAATGCATAAATCATTATTTTTTTAACTTAAATATAAAAATCTGCGTTCTATTTTTTTGTCAGCAGTCTTAAATATCTGGTGTCCATGGATTTTCTCAAAATTTGGCACGTTCCAAGAAAACAATAAAAAAAAGTTGTCAAAACGTTCAATCTGTGAGAGTGCAGCTTTAACTGTCAGCGAAGAGTAGTATTCGTCAACTGTTTTGTGTGCAAGCAGATAAACGCATATCGTCAGTTTGTTCGAAACAAATCAATGTGCTGTTAAACAATATCCCTTGAAGCTGTAGCGTACATTGCATCATTGCAAAAAAATAAATATATCGAGGAAATGGAACTTCTCTTTTGTTCTGTATATTTACACATAAGATACAGCGAGTTTTGTGTCTCTTGTAGCATTATTGCCAACTCCACCACGACGCCTATCTTGTCGAAGTGAATGATGCACACGAAAACAACTTCATAGTGTATTTATTAAATAACTTCAAGGGTAAGCTGCTTTACGTTTAGTAATAAGAAAACATCATAAAAGTTTAAAGCTGCACACTCACAGATATACCATTTTTACAACTTTGTCTTGGAAAGAGCAAATTTTTAAGTAAAAATATCTGTCAACCAATGATATAATGTTGCTGACAAATAATCAGATCAAAGATTTTCATATTTCCGTTCGAAAATTAATGTTTTATGGCTTAATCCGTTACTAACGGTTTTAAGAAACTGCATAAAACATCAATTTTCGAACTTTAATATAAAAATCTGCGATCTAATTTTTTGTCAGCGGTCTTATAAACCTGGTTTCCACGGATTTTCGCAAAAAAAACCCCGCTCGTTCCAAGACAAAAAAAAAGTTGTCAAAACATTCAACTTTTGAGAGTGCAGCTTTAAGGAAATGCAATTTAAATTAAGACTTTTGTAGATTAAATAAATAAAACGTGATGTATACTCTAGTATCAGGATACAACATGTAATATTAATTTAGGCATAAAATACGAGTTTTGCTTTCATCATCATCTCAGTTAATAATGTTTGGTTATTCTTTGTGATTATTTAGTATGACAAAAATATATAATAGAATACCAAGGGAGAGAGGTCAGTGTTGCGTCCATTGTTGTTTTCAATTAACAGTCCCTCAAACCGAAAATACTGTGATTTCATATACCGATTTGATGTAGATACCCTGGTATAAACTCTTCATATGTATCAATCGGAACACCTCAGCCACAATCCAAAAAATATGACTTCGGAAATAAAACGGGTGTTTAAAAATAGTCCATCACGATGGCGCCAATGTGTGTTTTGTTGAACTATTAAATGTTTTAGGGAGGCGTAGTAATGACATTTCACGGGTAGAGTTCAAGATTCTCCAAAGGATAGTTAAGACACGAATCAAAATCATTCAATTCAGTACATTGTTTACGTTATCGAATGGGTCTACTTTGCGCAATGATACTCAAGTTAATCGCCGTCGGCCTCATCACATCTTCGTATATCTTGAAGCATATCTTAGAGGTATACTTCATGGTTGTCCGGTTAGCGCAGTGGTTAGCGCAATCGCTTCTCACCAATGCGACCCGGGTTCGATTCGCGGCCTGGGCGCATATGAGTTTGGTTTGTGGTCACCAAGCCGGACAAGTGAGTTTTCTCCGGGTACTCCGGTTCCCCCCACAACACAAGACCACATTCTCGCGCAACATCGTGTCAACGAGAGTGCATTAGTATAAGCTATCATAGCTTCCTTCACCATCGTTGTAAAATATATATATGTTGTATATTCCGAAGCTTACCGGAGATGACCGAGTTGTTACGATTATTTTTGTGTCCGTAATTATCTATATGTATTACTAGATCATCTCTGGTGGATTGGTCTTTCTGATGAAACAATCGAGGGCGAGTGGAAATGGGTCAACTCGGACGCAAGGTCTGTATAACATTCATATGCCCGAACTAGTGTGAGCAATAAATACGTACGGTGTTTTTATGATGTTATGTTTGCTTCGAAATAACACCTGCGCAGCTGATACCATAGCATCCAAACAAAATGGCTAAAATTAAACATGTGTACGTCAAACACGTATGCCTTATTGGTCGAAGGTCAGCAAAGTGTCCATAAACTTGTTTTGAACTGCGTTTCAAAGAAATAATTCCGGATACTAAACGATTTTGCAACCAAATCATGTTTGACTGTTCCACAGGCCTGAGTTTACGTACTGGGCAGCAGGACAACCGGATTCATACCACGGGTCGAACGAGGACTGCGCCTTGTTTCATGTTCACGCCAACTACACCTGGCATGACGTAGGGTGTGATATAAAATGTGGAATAATATGTGAGAAAGAGTAAGTTTGATATTAGCTTATCGTCGTGTTGATGTTGTCTCTTATAAGTTCAAAAAGATATACCAGCACCTGAATTTATCTTAACTCTCATGGCTCTGTGGGAGTCTGCGTAAAGAACTACCTCCGCAGTTAAGATAATGATTGGTTTGTTACTTGGTACCTATTATCACCATGAAATGTGAGCCGCGACAAACGGTATTTGGGTCGTAGAAGTGGGTATTTAGGGGGTTGGGCTGTAGGGTGTGTAGATCCAGCAGGGTGCAGTGACCGCCGTAAAAGCCCTTTCCGACCACACTATCAACTTCAAACCCGGCTGTCAGACCAGGCTTGTCCAACAACCTGTTATACATTGTAGGCATACTATAGGTACAGGTCTACAAACATAATGTTAACATAGTGGTGGCATTATTTTATGATGTAGCAACTAATGGAATTATCTGTGTTTGGGATCATAATTGAAGTATCCTTCAAACAAAATGAAATGTAAACCCATGACCTTACATGGGAACCATAGTTCTATTTTAAGTAACAAACTTTATGGCGTCATATTGCTTGCTCACGTCTTATTTCATGGTGTAAACATGGCGTGATAATTCATCATGTATTCATATGATGGTACGCAGGAGAACGATATAGAATTATGTAAGCATGCGTATGCAAGATCCCATTATGAACTTTTCAGCAATTTAAACAGAAAGTGAAGAGAGCAAATGTGTCATTTTTAACAGTATTGCCACTCTTTCACGCTTTAACAAGAGATAGTTTTCACCAAAGATTTTCCAAGGTACTCCGTTCTGTCAGTTAACTTTGGTCATACTTGAGCTTGAGGGGAAATAAATAAGGCCTGGCTGTTGTATAGGTTTACCTCCGACCATGACTGATATCCTGTGTTGAATAATGATAATTTCTTTTCGATCGATTTTGACGCAAGTGTTTAGGTTAAAAAACCATGCTTGAGTCTGCAACCTGGGTGGAAACCAATACTGATGTCCACTTTCAGAGGCCATGAGAACGTACCCATGTTGAGGGTCGAACCCATAACCTCTTGGTTTAGTGGCGAACACATATACCACTAGACCACTCACATCCTCTATCCCGTGCCAATATGACTTGCGGAAATATTCATCAATACAGTGGTAGTTCTAGTTTTTATGCTTAATGTGCACTGCATTTGTTTTCAGAGAAGAAGAGCCGGTGGTCGTTGGGTAGTGACAGGGAGGCTTTATCAACAAAACAATTGCGTTTATCGGACTTCTCAATCGACCTTGTATTGAAAATGATAACGTACAAACGATAAAATCTGTATTTATAATATCGCTTTAGACAAGATAAATCAATAAAATAAGCTGAAAATGTACCATCTCGTGATAGAAATTGCTAAACAATTTGTGATGAAGTACCTCCTCTCCCCCATATCCCAGCCAAAACAAAACTGCCAACATTTTCAACCAAATAAGGGAGGGGCGAACGTCAAAAGGTTACGCCCCCAGATTACGCTCCCTTTAACGTCCAATCCTGGATCCGCCCCTGTAGAGCGGGAAGCATACCAGATCCCATCCGTGTAAGAAGAAGAGTGCGTATAATCAACAAGGCATTGTTTTCAGTGTGTGCATATCACGTGATAAATTACGTCATAAATGCTACGTCGGAAGCAAAATATTGCCTTTCGACGAAACAATTAGGACACAATTTACCACTTGGCATACACACACCGGTATTTATACGCACACTAATAATGCATGCTGTTCGTGACAAGAAAGATAGCATAAATACTAGCGGCTTGCTCCGCGCTTGTATCTTCAACAGTTCGGTTAGTGGGTACAGTAACCATCACAGTGCCGGTATTCATAAAACATCTTAATCAGTGTGTGTATACCACGTGATGAATTACGTCATATATGCTACGTCAGAAGGCTACATTTTACATAAAATGAAGACTTGAATCAAAGATAGCTTTTCTTTTACTACACCATTTTGAATAAAACAAAGGGCAGTCTATGCCACTTAAAGAGCCCCGCCTTCGTTTTATTACAGAAGTTTGATAAGGTGTTTAGTTTCAACACTTCCAACAAACCTGTTTCCATAATAATGTTTTGACAGTGCTCCGTCAGACGGCCGTATTGTGAAAAGGGTTTTCGAAGTGTTTGAAGAAACTAAACTCTCAATCAAACTCTGGTAAAAGACCGAAGGTGGGGCTCTGTTAGAGGCGTAGACTGCGCTATATTTCATCGCAAATGGTGAAGAAATAGTGAAGTTATCTTGTTTTAAATCTTCATTCGAAACAAGATATTGCCTTTCGACGTAGCATTTGTGACGCAATTTATCACGTGGTAAACACACACTGTTAAGTCATTTTCCTAAGTTAAGTATCTCTCCGATCATGTGATATAATACTTTCAAAAATATCGAAAATGAGTAAAAGACATAGAATTTATTCAATATTCAAACACTTATTTTTAAAAAAAATACTTATACTTTCCTTTTTATTTGACTACGAAAAATTAAGAAATAACATATGTTTTATAAATACAGGCCCTGATTTTTTTAAAAAATGAAAGATAAGGAGATTTATTCAGAATGTTTATTATGTCTGAGTATGAATGAAAATGGATATATCAAAATGTAATGATTCTGGAAAATGAAAACGAAATAAAAGGTATAAACATGGAAGCTATATACAATACACGATATTTCATCTTAATGTCATGTATATACACTAAACATCAAACAACTGTTAGTAACATTGGCAATTGACTAATATAGACTCATACATGAATTCACATTGAATGGCGTTTATTGAGAAGGATTCGAATGTCATTTGATCATTTTGACATTAATATCGCAAGAAGATATTACTTTGTTTGTTGTTATTTCAGTTGACGATTTCGTCTGTAAGAATACCATGAATATGCTTCTATCTTATGCGGAAGCAATTTGATCGCACTTGTGAAAATTAGTTACCTACATGATTCCATATAAAACAATGATGTTTCCATACAAATGCTATTTCACTATAGTACCTCACCGTATAGTACAAATTTACAAAGCACAAAAAGTTCACTTTTAAAAGTCATTTTATTCCCTTAATCATACTGCGGGTGTGTCACCACGGGTCCCATTTTGTATCCCATGTATCCCGGATCCTGTTTCTTGAGTCTGCGTGCTTCTACATCTTTAATTCTGAGTGCGTCAAAGGTCAGGCACATGGCGGCAAATATCTCGAAGAATCCCGCGATAACGACGAAGGCGAAGGACCAGGAGAGATAGTTCTGATCTGGACGCGGGAACCATTGGCGGTCAATGTCTGACTTGATACCGAACAGGGCCACTGACAAACAGGTTAACAGAACTGGAATGGAACGTAATATCGAATTGATGAAACATACAGGTTAACTGGCCTGGAATGAAACGGAATATCGAATAGATGAAGCATACAGGTTGACAGGACTGGAACGGAACTGAATATGGACTATATGAAACATACATGTTAACAGGACTGGAATAGAACTGAATATGGACTATATGAAACAAACAATTTAACAGGACTGGAACGGAACTGAATATGGAATGTATGAAACATACATGTTAACAGGACTGGAATAGAACTGAATATGGACTATATGAAACAAACAATTTAACAGGACTGGAATGGAACTGAATATCGAATAGATGAAACATACAGGTAAAGAGGACTGGAATGCATCAGAATATCGAATAGATGAAACATACAGGTTAACAGGACTGGAATGTAACTGAATATGGAATATATAAAACATACAGGTTAACAGGACTGGAATGTAACTGAATATGGAATATATAAAACATACAGATTAACAGGACTGGAATAGAACTGAATATGGAATACATGAAACATACAGATTAACAGGACTGGAATGAAACTGGATATGGAATATATGAAACATACAGGTTAACAGGACTAGAATGGAACTGGATATGGAATATATGAAACATACAGGTTAACAGGACTGGAATGGAACTGGATATGGAATATATGAAACATACAGGTTAACAGGACTAAAATGGAACTGGATATGGAATATATGAAACATACAGGTTAACAGGACTGGAATGGAACTGGATATGGAATATATGAAACATACAGGTTAACAGGACTAGAATGGAACTGGATATGGAATATATGAAACATACAGGTTAACAAGACTGGAATGGAACTGGATATGGAATATATGAAACATACAGGTTAACAGGACTAAAATGGAACTGGATATGGAATATATAAAACATACAGGTTAACAGGACTAGAATGGAACTGGATATGGAATATATGAAACATACAGGTTAACAGGACTAGAATGGAACTGGATATGGAATATATGAAACATACATATTAACAGGACTGGAATAGAACTGGATATGGAATATATAAAACATACAGGTTAACAGGACTAGAATGGAACTGGATATGGAATATATGAAACATACAGGTTGATAGGACTAAAATGGAACTGGATATGGAATAGATGAAACATACAGGTTGATAGGACTGAAATGGAACTGGATATGGAATAGATGAAACATACAGGTTGATAGGACTAAAATGGAACTGGATATGGAATAGATGAAACATACAGGTTGATAGGACTGAAATGGAACTGGATATGGAATAGATGAAACATACAGGTTGATAGGACTAAAATGGAACTGGATATGGAATAGATGAAACATACAGGTTAACAGGACTGAAATGAAACTGGATATGGAATAGATGAAACATACAGGTTAACAGGACTAAAATGGAACTGGATATGGAATAGATGAAACATACAGGTTAACAGGACTGGAATGGAACTGGATATGGAATATATGAAACATACAGGTTAACAGGATTGGAATGGAACTGGATATGGAATAGATGAAACATACAGGTTGATAGGACTGGAATGGAACTGGATATGGAATATATGAAACATACAGGTTGATAGGACTAAAATGGAACTGGATATGGAATAGATGAAACATACAGGTTGATAGGACTGAAATGGAACTGGATATGGAATATATGAAACATACAGGTTGATAGGACTAAAATGGAACTGAATATCGAATAGATGAAACATACAGGTTAACAGGACTAAAATGGAACTGAATATCGAATAGATGAAACATACAGGTTAACAGGACTGGAATGGAACTGAATATCGAATAGATGAAACATACAGGTTAACAGGACTGGAATGGAACTGGATATGGAATAGATGAAACATACAAGTTAACAGGACTGGAATGGAACTGGATATGGAATAGATGAAACATACAGGTTGACAGGACTGGAATGGAACTGGATATGGAATATATGAAACATACAGGTTGATAGGACTGGAATGGAACTGGATATGGAATAGATGAAACATACAGGTTGATAGGACTAAAATGGAACTGGATATGGAATATATGAAACATACAGGTTGATAGGACTGAAATGGAACTGGATATGGAATAGATGAAACATACAGGTTGATAGGACTAAAATGGAACTGGATATGGAATAGATGAAACATACAGGTTGATAGGACTGAAATGGAACTGGATATGGAATATATGAAACATACAGGTTGATAGGACTAAAATGGAACTGAATATAAAATAGATGAAACATACAGGTTAACAGAACTAAAGTGGAACTGAATATCGAATAGATGAAACATACAGGTTAACAGGACTGGAATGGAACTGAATATCGAATAGATGAAACATACAGGTTAACAGGACTGGAATGGAACTGAATATTGACTATATGAAACAACAGGTCGATAGGACAGGAATGGAACATTATACTGAATAGATGAAGCATACAAATTGGTAGGACTGGAATAGAGTGGGAAAGAGAATATATGATGTATACAGGTAAACAGGACTGGAATTGAACGGAATATCGAATAGATGAAACATACATGTTAACATGACCGGAATGGAACTGAATATGGACTATATGAAACATACAGGATGTCAGGACTGGAATGGAACTGAATATGGACTATATGAAACATACAGATTAAAAGGACTGGAATGGAACTGAATATCGAATAGATGAAACATACATGTAAACGGACTGGAATGGAACTGGATATGGAATAGATGAAACATACAGGTAAACAGGACTGGAATGGAACTGAATATCGAATAGATGAAACATACAGATAAACAGGACTGTATGCAACTGCATATCGAATAGATAAAACATACAGGTAAACAGGACTGGAATGGAACTGAATATCGAATAGATTAAACATACAGGTACACAGGACTGGAATGCACCTGAATATCGAATAGATGGAATACTTAGGTTAACAGGACTGTAATGGAACTGAATATAGAATATATGAAACATACAGGTTAACAGGACTTGAATGGAACTGAATATGGAATAGATGAAACATACAGGTTAACAGGACTGGAATGGAACTGAATATGGATTATATGAAACATACAGGTTAACAGGACTGGAATGGAACTGAATATGGAATAGATGAAACATACAGGTTAACAGGACTGGAATGGAACTGAATATCGAATAGATGAAACATACATGTAAACAGGACTGGAATGGAACTGAATATGGATTATATGAAACATACAGGTTAACAGGACTGGAATGGAACTGAATATGGAATAGATGAAACATACAGGTTAACAAGACTGGAATGGAACTGAATATGGAATAGATGAAACATACAGGTTAACAGGACTGGAATGGAACTGAATATCGAATAGATGAAACATACATGTAAACAGGACTGGAATGGAACTGAATATGGATTATATGAAACATACAGGTTAACAGGACTGGAATGGAACTGAATAGTGAATAGATGAAACATGCAGGTTAACTGGACCGGAATGGAACTGAATATGAAATAGATGAAACATACAGGTTAACAGTACTGGAATGGAACTGAATATGGAATATATGAAACATACAGGTTAACTGGCCTGGAATGGAACGGAATATCGAATAGATGAAGCATACAGATTAGTAGGACTGGAATAGAGCGGGATATAGAATAGATGAAACATACACGTTAACAGAACTGGAAATGAAATTGTATATTAAGTGGATGAAACTTAACGTTACTAGATTCATAATCAGTTCTTTGGGGGAAATTTAATACTTGATGGATGTTTAGAACACTATGAAGCTATGCATGATTTTCAGGAAAGCGAAGTGAATTTAATTGATAAAATTATGCGTTTTAAGAACGGATTTATGGTCTTAACATACTTATTTAAAACTATGTACACACCATTGAGTTGCAGTGCATATTTAAGATTTGTTAATTGATCAAATTATTGCATTAAAGATTTCACTCACACGAGGTCCAGAATCCCCCGGCCTTAAAAGCCTGTGCGAAGAAGTCTTCCTTGTCCATAAAAAAGCCAGCTTGTCCCGTCAACAACATGAGGGCCATCCCGCCGTTGATGATAAGTCCCAGTGTCATCATCACCTGCACTGCCAGGAACCAGTCTAAAATACCGTAACGTTGCATTAACTACAGTTTAAACTTTGCAAATGCTTGGCAAGTTAAACAGATTGAAGAACATTCGAAATGCGAGCATTGTCAGCATAAGAAACATATTTTATTTAACCCAAACTTCAAAGTTTTGAAATGTCCCAACTATATCATTTACAAACCAGTGTTTTTTTGGAATTATTTTTACCGCCTGCTCCTTGCAAATCTGGAAAAAGTCGACTTTGGGAAAAATACAAAAACATGCAAAAAAAGCTAATATAATGGCAAAAATATATGTTTTCATTTATTTAACATACATTAAATGATTATGCTGAGAAAGAGTTGGAATTGTCAAGATTGTAATTTTCAAGAAATTCATTGCTTTTTTATTCATCAACGCAGTCTGCATTTATCAAATTGGGAAAACTAATATTTTTGAGAAAAATGGACATATTTTCGCAAGGTGAAACAGCCTTTAGAAGGCAGTGAATTGCAAAAACAAAATCACTGCAATCGAACTGCCCAGACTGTTAGTCTCTAGAACGGTGGCAATTGTGTTCGTTTCTAGAAATCTATTGTATACCAGGTGCTACTTACTTGGAACAAGCCACGCGAAGATTGGTTTATACTCGTACGAGTAGATCCAGTGACACCCGTCGTACATCTTGCCGAGAGCGTCACGATCGTAGCCGAAATTGTTAAAACATGCAGTCCATAAGCCCAACCTGAAAACGTGTATATTTACATGTAAAGAAAAGAGAGTCAGCTTTACATAAAGGTTGAACATGGCAGCAATGCATGGAAACAGTATACATATACATGCACAATGCGATTTAAGTTTCATTCATTCGTCTTTATAAGATATATAATATACCCCTGTTTAAAGATGCACTCATACTACCAAATTAGATTTACCACAAGTAATACAATTCTTTAAATATACAAGAAAAAGGATGAATAAATGTCAAAAACAATGGTTATTATGAAGGATACCGAGTTTAATGAAGGATACCGAGTTTAATTTGAAAAAAGGTGCAGAAAACACGGCATTTCTAACTTATATTAAATCTTTTAGCACTCACCAATCATTTATTATTTTTGCGTTTTCAGCTGTTAAATACACGGTTACAAACTTGTTATCAGTAATAAATATTTTCCATAAATCCATTACTTAGTAAGTAGTAAAAAGGGGTATGACTCAAAATATACGTTTGTAATACATGTGTATGTATTGATTTTGAATAAGAGTGTCACTTTAAACAAAAGTGGTAGAAGTTTCCCACCTGTTTTTCCCAAAGGACGCCACTTAATACAGGTTTAACTGTAAAAGTTTTGTTTCCATATTATGCCTCATCTAATGTGTAATTTGACCTTAGCAATATGACTTGACCCTCATGTATACACCTATCCTGAAGTACCCAGTCGTTGTTGTTTATTTAAGTTTATAATACTAAAGTAAGTTGATAACTTATGTTATCGCACGCTCGTTGCTTCCTCCCATGTGAGATGCGAACAGTTCTGTATCCGACCCTCAAACATTTGCAAAACCATTTTGAAGCTCCTCGGCCATTTTAATTGAAAGCAACCTCGGATAACTACGCTTCAAGTAGATCGGGTAGTTATTTCAATTTAGCAGTTAAACTTAATGCCTTAACTCTTGGGAATCTTAATTATGTTAACAATAATACACTTCACTGGTAATCAATTTAAATTTAGATCTACAAATACAAGCTAAAACATTACATGACATAACTAATATAATTTAAAAAAAAAATACGAACTGCTTCTACTGATGTATACATCCGAGGTTGTTTTCGACAAAAATGACCGAGGAGCTCCGAATGTTGCAACGCTAATGTTTTATCGACATATTACAAAAGAAACTCTAACTTTACACTGTGTTGACTATACGTCTAAATTACACATTATTCATAGTCAAACCATTAAGGTTCTTCAAAGAATAAGATATTTGTTTCAAACCATTTAAATGCGCACAATATAGGCTGATGCAAATTATTATTATTTTTAAATAATAGCTACGTGGCCACAAATTTCCCAGTTAGAAAAGCGTCAAAATATCGCTTATATTGTTTATGTGTTTGTTTTAATCATGAAAGACAAATGGGTTACACATAAAAATGTATTACAATTAAAACATCCCTTTGCATATATCTATTTAGTGCGCCTTTAAATAAAGGTACGATACAATCAACTCGGTGATTATTTTTTTGGAATTATTTTCACCGCCTGTTCTTTCACAATTGTTTTTTTTTTATTTGGGGATGACAAAATCGTGCTTAAATAACAAACATAATACCAAACATACATATTTTTACATTTTCATGCATATATTATGCTGTTAAATAGCTAGCCTTATCAAGATTTTGTTTAATTTATACTAAATTTATAGCTTTTTTATTCATTCACAGGATCTGTATTCAAAACATTGGGAAAATATTATGAACTTTTGGGGAAAATGTACCATTTTTCACTAGGGGAAACAGCCTTTAGAAGGCAGTAAATTGCACCCAAACAAATCACTGCACCTGTCAAATCTTGAGTGTGCCTGTTCGAACGACTCGAGCCAGTGTGGGGCGGCAAAACCAATCAGGTGGAACAGCACGGCCCCGAGCCCCATCACGACCGCACACAGGTTCAATATCGTGTACTTCATTATTCAACTCTCAGCTGGGCTGAAATATAGATATTCCGTAACATGCATATAGGGCCAAACAATTGGTTTGGTTAGGGTTACATCCTTTTCAAAAAAAGTAGGGTAGGTAGGCTTTAAAATTAGGCTTAATATAATAACATCACTTTCAGCTTTGGAGAATGGTGTTGAAGTAATCTTCTGTATTTTAACCAACACATTAATCCACTAGCAGGTCGGCGTGGAGGGGGACGCGCTTCCTGAAAAGGTCCAATTTACTTTTTATTCCCTTACATCAGAAAAAAGGTCATTAAAATACACCCATAATGCACCATTTTGGTCTTGATATTGTTAAAATTATCTTGAGAATGTTCCCCCTGCTAACACTTTAAATAAAAAAAATCCGGTTGCGACCCCTCTGTCGTCAAATCCTGTTCCGCCCCTGCAATCACCGCGGTACACAGGTTAAATAGTTTTGGATGCGTATTAAATAACGTCTTGATTGTGAGTTTGTGACACATAATGATATGCAGAAAAGCAAAATTTTAATTTAGTTGCATGTATATATATATATATATATATATAAATGCTATAACAGGAGCAAAGACGCTAAAATGTGTTGTATTTGTTACAAATAATCCGTTCTCCAATCAAACATTAATCCTTTGAAGAAATTGTTATATAATAGATATTTTGAAACAATTCAGAATTCAGTTCTCTGATCCTGAGTCTCAAACTTCGCTTCATGATGACAGTGATATTGAAAACATGGGTAAGATTTTCGGCTCTTTATTCAAAATTACTTCTTGATCGTCGGTAAATACTCTTGCCCTCACCTGACTTCCTTTTAAGGACTTCATGAACATACTTTTCAATAAGCATAGAACTTATTCCGTGTAAATGGAACAGTGAAACAAGGATTGGAAAATATTTTTAGCATGTCCTTAAAATGACGCTATTAAACAACGTTTTACGTTCCCCGGCTCCAAATTAACATGTTCGCCTTTTTGTACAGAAACACTGCTTCAATTGACATAGCACACGCCCTGTGATAAACAGGAAATGGATTTTGATTCAAATGTTCAATCATGTAATGAGATAAAAGTGCCCTGTACATGTTTCAGACATCAATCATATAATATAGCGTTTCACTGTAAACCACCTTTATCAAGTACACATCCAATCTGGGAGTAGTGGACTGATCAATGACAATGAAACCGCTCTGAATACAATAAATACCTGTTGATAAACTGTATCCTAATTGGGCAGCCATACTTATCCTAAGCGTTTCCATTCTACGTCTGTATAAGAACATACCGTTTATGATTCAGTAAAGCATATTATCACTATTAATTAAGGAACTTGGAATACCTGTCCACCTTAAGTGACTAAGGTATCTGTTCTGTACTTACATGTTATGTTTATCCTATATATATATCCGTATCGTAAATTTCAAAACAACATGCCGGGACAATGACCTACATTTTGATCATTACACAAAATTTCACCTTAAAACTGACTCACCTGTCAAAATGACAACGCAGGTAAATGAATTTAACCTTTCAACATACAACGCCTTAAACTTTCCTTATTTGTCAATATTCCAACGAAACTAATTAAGGAATATATTTAAGTATTTACATTTATGTCTCACGTTTAAAATATGTTCCACATTTACGACATAAAGATTCTACCTGTACAATCGGAAAATAACCAACCCGAAGCTTGCCGGAGATTGCCGAGTAGTTACATCTGCTACCTTTAGTGTTATAAGTAATCGATAGTCGCCCGCGCGGTTTAAACAAGAATGGAACAGCGATAGTTTGATCGACTATGGCTAAGTACAGGTGTGTTTACAGTAAATACCTGTGTATTTTAACATTTAAGTTATAAAGGTTTTAGTGTATGCTATATACGTTTTGGAATAATATTGTAAAAGTTGTCGTTTAAGGCCATTGCTATTTTGAGTAACACGGCTTTATCGCTAGATATCAACGCGATAAAATAGCAAAACATGTTAAAGATACGGTCTAATGCACTGTTTATGTACTAACTGGTACGCTAAGGGTACGGTGTTTAGTTTTAACAACTTATTTAAAACTTTTTTTTAAAGGAAGTGTCCTAAAAATAATTAAACCATAGCCGGTTTAGAAGTTATAACAACTATTTAAATTGTATAAAAACGTACACGTCTAAATATATTATACGAAACAAACGTATAAGCATTACAGTGCATCAGAACGATGTAAACACCCAACCGCATACACGCATCTACTCCTCTATGTCCTCTTTTAACTGATTTTTGGAGATTAAGGGAACACATCTCAATGTTATTATATTGTTTTTTTTAAATAATATATATTTGTTTTTCAATTTAATATGTTAACTATGACAATAGAACCATTTGTCACAACGGAAGTCTTTTCTTTAACTTTATTTTTTTTTCTTCATACAATTAATAATGAATTATGTTTTCCTTCGAAATATTATATTGTATCATAGTGTAGATTAGAACTATGATGATAACGATAGAAACCTCAGGCGCGTAGGAGCTTGGGCCGCAGGGGCCGCAGGGGCCGCGACCACGGCGCCAATATTCAAGCTAGGTTACCTACATCCTATTAAGATTATCATCAACATTATATGGCTATAAAGCAATTGAGCAAACGTGCACACATTCCTTAAAGTGACTCGCTAATGTTTGGTTATAAAATGAGTCACTTTCAATAAGAAGTATTATTTAACATTAGAACATGCAAACGAAATATTTGGGTAAGTTCACGAAGGCTCTATGCGGGAGAGGGCCGTAACTGATGTTGGGGAAACTCTTGGCCCATTTCCCCGCATTTTGGCTTCAAATATTGTGTTCAACTTTGAATTGATATTCTCTTTGTACTATTTGTTTTTTATGCAATCAAATGTAATGAAAAAAGGCCTTGATTCGAAAAGAAAAATATTGAGTCTAATTCGGATTAATGTTTTTGTTTTCAATATATTGATTCGATCTATTAAAGTCAATATCTCAAATTACACAGAGGTTCAATTTCAGAATTAAGTTCAAAACAACCTTTTGTTTTAAAAAGTTCTTTACTAGTTTGTATTACATTATTCAACGGCTGGTTTCTTTTTATAAAACTACATACCTTAAAATGAAATAAAAGGAAACTATACTGGATTTTAAAATGGTATGTTCTCTTTCTATTTTGTTTATATTTTTTCAGTGTACGACATGCAAATACTACCCACGATGATAGGCTAATTAAATATAACATATTTCTGAGTTTGGTTTGATACGCTAATTAAAGATTGAATATAGATTGAGTCTCTAATTAATGGTAAATGTGTACTTACAAACATTGATGATTTGATGCTACGCTGTATCATAAGCATTTATTTTATGTAAGTACATGCTAAAATATTTTTAAGTGGTCTTCATAATAATGTGTAAACTACCCATTTACATAGTGGACCACTTTTTTTAACTACCTCTTTACCTGATTAAGATGAATAACGGCTGAATGTTGTTTGACTGAAATAAATGCATGGACAAATTCGACACAATATAATGTTGACCACTAAGTCAATGGTTTGTAACACATTATCATTACAAGGGTTTGAAACATCCCGTTTGTTAAGATTAAAAATATTTAGGTGTAACCGAAACGTTAACAACCAACTAGTTTAATTCATTGAAGTACTTCGTAAGCGATCCACCCGTTAATACAAAAACTGATTCTGGTAAAAATTCATTTTAAACTTACAAATGTTGAGAGTGAATATTTTTAAATATTTCTCCGAGAGCTTTTTTGAAATAGAATTATAATACTTAAGAAACAAATAATAAATTTTGCTCAAAAATCATAGTAAAATGTCGTTTTGTTACCTCGCTTTAATATATATTATAATAATAGTAGCTTCTTTATGGCGTTATTCAAAACCGTAGTTCATGCAAAAAGCAAAAACAAATGGCTATTATTCATTAAAAAATAAACACAGAAATCATCTCGATATTTATATCTAAAATGCACTGACACATCTTTGCATCCTAACAATGGATGACTTACCTTAAAGCTGCACTCTCACAGATTGACAGTTTTGACATTTTTTTAGTTTTTGTCTCAGAATCAGCTGGTTTTGGTAGCAATGTCTTCAATGCAGTCACATAAGATATCTCACAATAGAACTGAACTCAATTGAGTTCGTAACGCTTTAAGCCACAAAACATCAATTTTCGAACATAAATATGGGATCTGACCTTTTTCAGCGGTATTGTTTCATTGGTTTCAAGACATTTACCAAGAAACGGGCTCATTCGAAGACAAAACATGTCAAAACAATCAATCTGTGAGAGTGCAGCTTTAAGTTACCACCAACATATTTCTGTATTAGCAACTTTCTGTTACAGACGGATCTTACACCGGAACAACTTCAAGACTTGAGGCGAGGTAGGCATATTTCTATTTCTCCTTTACACATAGACTGGGACCATCATTCCCTTTTCTCCAAAAAGTTCTTTTTGTTGGAAAAGAAACGTACATGTACCAGTCTATTTACAAATGCATTAGTATTCGACATTGGCACATCCTCCTTTCGGAAGCGTAAAGATGTGCCAATGCCATTTCGATGATAGAGGTATTAAATCGTTCAAAGGATGTACGAGTTTTAGCTATTAATCACACTTCTATTTAACCATCCGTTTTTCGAAAACTATGGCACGAGAGAAAGCTCGTCATTTTGATTCTGAGTTTGTCCCCGTTAGTTTTAAATGATTACGAAACTCTCTTGAATAAAGTTGGGTCATTTGTCAGAAACTGTCGCTTTTTAAATATATCTCGATGATACGTTTATCCATCTTTAAACCCCAACGTCTTGCTGTATGAGTTACACAAAACATTTAAATATGTACATATTGACACGCTGTGATGCAAATGTTTAATATCTTGATCATCTTAATGAAAAAAACGCATTTTTAATTTATCAGCCTTTGACATATTTCGTTCAAGGAACACGTCCTTTTGGCCTGGCCTGACGTATCACCAGCGTCATATTCTTTTCTTCTTCCTGGCAAAAGGTGGCACTGATTGTTAAGCATCTGACCTGGTCCAGGACTCGGGCGTGGTTGACAAGTAATGGACCAGGAAAATGTTTATCTAACCAGTCATAAACTAGCATTTAATGGCTTACTTTTCTTATACATGAACTGACGCATGTATTTAATCACTCAGCTTTCGACCTAAACAAGGACTCGAGCGTTGTTGACATGTAATGGAACAGGACTGATGTTGATCTAACCTGTGATAAACCAGCGTTAAATGGCATTCTTTTCTCAAACAAAATATGACGCATGTTTTTAAATATTCAGCCTTCGACCTTACCCAGGATTCGGGCGTGGTTGACCAATATGGGGCCAAGAAAATGTTGCAGATCTTCAACATGAACCCGACAACGGAGGACGTTACCAAGAGATACCTCGACAACGACAAGGATGGTAAACTAAAGTCAATATTATCAACTTGATAATATATGCTACCCCTTGACGACTGGTTGTTTTATTTCACTTCTATAAACCTAGTTAATATTATCGTCGGATACCCCCGATACACAATACGCTACGCTTCGCTGTACGAAGTGTAACGGAAGAAAGTACCGTGGTTGCGGACGATGAGTTAATAATTACAATTGGATATCCCAGCTATACTATGTCTACGCAGCCGACGGTGTGCGCTTAGCGGATACGCCAAGGTATTCAGTTACGACTGAACGTTATACGCATGTATCTTGCTTTTGTCAGGATAACTGACAAGCAAGTAACTTAAAGAAAACAGATATTATTGTTAAGGAATAGCAGGCCTTTACGTTACTGCGAAAACGTGTTTCAAAGTATCAAACAGTAATAACCATACCTTTTTATTTATTTACGTACTGAAAACGTAGCTCTAAATTATCCCGGGCCGCTGCTAAAACTAAATTGACTGCACATGCAAACACCGCTGCGTTCTGCATCAAGCAATGCCCAACACAATTCGGTTATTCGTCCCATTCTGATGTATTGAAGCTATTGTTAGTATTGTTACCAACACAGTCACATTTGGGTCCGAAATGTGGGGCTTTGCACAGAGTAACGTCATTGAAAATCAAAGGTTGATAAATGCGACTGTCTTTAATATTGCATTATATGTTATTCGAAATGTATCAACTTATTGTAAATGCCAAATAGATACCCTGGGTCAGTAAAATGCTATAGCATACTGAATACTTTGGAAGAATATTGGCAACTAGCAATACGAATTTGCTGTTTGGGTTCGGTATTGGTTGTGTTCTGACCTTTCAGGATGTTGGGGATGAACATATGTTTGTATATACTTTCAAGCTGCGTGTAGGCGATTGCACGACGGAAACATTATTGTACACATTTTAAAGTTCAAATTAATGAAAATAAGCATCATGCCTTTTTCGAGTGCCCCCTATGTGAGCATAGAAGAATAAATAATAAGACAACTCTCAATTTATTATGTTACAAATAGCAATGATTTATTTATAAACTAAAAAGCATTGTTTAAAGTTTAATTTAATTCCACAGCTTCAGCGGGCATGGCTTTTGACGAGTTTGAGCGCGTGTTCCACGACTACCTCATCAACTACAAGAAGGTTCCAGACACTCTCAACCAGACGCTGGCGGACCTCTTCGATGGACCGATCTCCAAGGTAGGTTGTGTCCAAGGTTTATATATACAACGATACTATTCGATATTTGTTAATACTTTGATAGTCTCGTTTATGTCTTAAACTACCCCATCAAGCACAAGATAATTCCAGACACACTCAAACGGACGCTGGCGGACCTTTTTGATCGACCAATCTCAATGGCTGGTTAAGCAATATATTATTCGGTATTTGTTTATACCTCATAGATAGTCCTGTTGATGTGTTAGGCTACCTGATCGAACACCAGAATACGAATAATCTCAACTCAAGTCTGATCCTGATGTCTTAGACAGACCCGTCAAAGTCAGTTAAAATATCATGGCTACAGTAACATTACCTCATAAACATTGATAAACCTGTCAAAATCCGGACACAAGTGTCAATAACCTAGTCACTGTCCTATCTCAAGCACGTATGTTTCCTAAAGTTAAAACCCTAAACGCGATTTCGACGATTCAGCGCTTGAATTCAAACACGGACCTATAAACCAACTGCCCGATATCGGTGAAACAATAAGAAATAATAATTTACCCACAATCCTTAGCGCGCGCTCGTCAAGTATCGGAAAATTCCGCCGAATCTCCGATCGGTAATTAACGGCGTTCTTCGGTTATTTCCGCCCGCTCTGCTAATAATTATTATTAACACCGATCGACATGTCGCATGTAATATGTTTGTAGATTGTCGTTATTGCATTTTCTCTAATCATCGAAGTATTAATCAGGACCTAATATGTTCCTGATTAAATTTAGTTTTATTTAAAGTTTTCCTACATGCATATATTCGGCCGATGTCGGATGTCTCGAAAACGACCACACGATAAGATCTCGGAATGAAATCACGCTGCACGCGTGAGTTTGAGCTAATCGCATTAACACAGAGGAGAGTTGCCAATCCATGTTTATAGGTCCGTGATTTCAAAGTTCGGCGAAATCCCTGATTAATATATTTATTGAACACATATCCCTTGTTTGTCTCGTAGATTATGGTATTATACTACCCAAACAATTAACACAAAGTTTGGCAGATCTCTTTGTTTGTAGTCCCATCATCTCTCAGAGGTGACTGAGTGTTGACGATCATTTAACATAAGAAAGGTTGTCCGGCTAGCGCAGTAGTTAGTGCTCTCGCTTCTCACCAATGGCGACCCGGGTTCGATTCCCAGCCTGGGTTCATGTGAGTTTGGTTAGTGGTCACCAAGCCGAACAAGTGGGTTGTATCCGGGTACTCCGGTTTTCCCCACGACACAAAACCACACTCTCGCGCAACATCGTGCCAACGAGAGACCCTTATTATAAGTAATCATACCTTTCTTCACAATCGTTGTAAAATATTTAAACTGAACACTAGCACATGCTATTCGGCATTTGCTTTCAGTAGTGAAAGGTTTGCGAGGGGTTTTCCGTATAGGCTTCGTTCGGGCAACTGTAAACAATCAATATAAAATATGGCCTAAGATGTACCTGCATTAGTCTTTGGCTGACGTGCATACACAAATATCCTTATCACATAGACCCGGTCATACGTGATAATTAGGTCGTATCGCCACTTTGGATTGCCATTTAAGCTGTATAATCAGATTAGAGAGTATTTTGTAATTTCAATTGCATCAGTTAAGAACACTCATCTCATTTAGATCCGATTTTCACTAATTGCTTTCCTTCGCAACGCTGTGATTTGCATAATAATGCAATCACGGATAATTAATTTTGCAACAGTATATATAACATAAAAATAAACGCAATGCTACCAAAACATTTACAAATGTAGTAATTTCGTTCTATTCATCTACCCACCCTTCCAATATACAAATTTATACGTTTAAGCCACATTCAAAAAGCTGTGCCGTAGATATATTAGGGCACCTGGCTAAAATACTTAAAAACGACAACCCTCTAGGTGACAATTTGATATCTGAATGGAGTTACAATTTACTGACCGTTCCAATGCGGTACCTAACAATCCTTTATAAACACCCCTAGTTTTTTTAAATAGTATATGTGTACTGAGTTGTTTCTGGTAATTTGTGCTGCTGTTCCATGTGTCTGGTTTGTGATTCCTTGTTTTTTTTATTATATGTCTTTGGCATTTACCCGGTACCATTAAACGGGTTTAAGTTTCCCAAAGTTAATGTATAGTTTCATACGATTTAACATTTACGTTTTTTCTTTATTCGGGATTGTTGGGATAAGAGTGAGGTTGTGCACACAAACTGGTTTAAACCCCCAGTAAATTTACATTTTACTGACCGTTCCAAGGCGGTACCTAACAATTCTTGATAAACATACCTAGTTTTTTTATATATAGTATGCATGCACTGTGCTGTTTGTGGAGTTTTGTGCTATTCTTCTATGTTTCTTGTTTGTGATTTTATGTTCTATGTCTTTGGCGTTTACCCAGTGCCATTAAACCGGGTTTATGTTTAAACGTTTTGCTACTGAGCTTGTTTCTGCAGCTTTTTGCATTAATATTGGGGAGGACAGAGACATTTTTGTCCTTCAGGAATGTGTCTGTTCAGGAGAGCTATCGTGTAAAAGTGACGTTCCACTTAATCTAATGACTGTGGGACGCATTTTCAAACAATGTTTTAAATGATACTGATCCAACAGATATCCACAATCTTTTAGCTTAGTGTGATGTATTAATCAAGGACCGAATTCCAATGATTCACTAACTTGACTGTGTTCACGATTTGGACAGGGCATATATTTTAGCGTTTATATTCCTCTTGTTTTTTACTCATCGTGTAACAAGGACTGTTCAACACCGTGATTTCGACAAGCATCACATAGCTCAAATACATATTTGCTGAGCTGTTATTCCTAATGATATGCTTGTTTTACCGTAACCAGAAAATCACGTTCGATATTTTTAATTTTTTGCGTGAAATTCGTGTGTAAAACAGATTTTGTAGATTTTCCACTATAAAGATAAATGAACGCTTCACATGTATTTCAGCCTGAATTACGGAAGATCTTAACAGAGATGGGATCAGAACCATTTGAGCCAGAAGAGGCGGATGAAGTTCTTAATGAGATACAGTTTGATGAAAATGGACTCGTCCATCAGGAAGGTAAAAACTTGTTAATTTCACAACAGTTCATTTTTCGGGACAATTCAATTCGATATATGTGTATGGGGTCCTTAATTGACCCGTGCACGAGGAAGGCGACATATGTAGTGTTGTTTGTTAATAGTAAATGGCCAGAGGCGGATTATAAAGTTAGATGAAAACTGTCTCGAATAAACAAAATCTATGGAAGGATCAGAGAACACTGTTTTTTTGCCTGTTGCGTTTGCGTTTATTTGTCTGGTTTATTCAAATGACCGCGGTGTCATGAACAATACAAAATAAATATGGATATTAATGCCTTTTGAATGGTCATTTATTGTAAACAAGGTTTTGTCAAAGAAAAGACTTGGTAATTAGATTGGGGAACGTCCTTGTTCGGGCGGACAGGCGAGCAAAGAACAGGTGGTCTCCGCTCAATAACTTAAACTTGGTGTATACTGATGAAACTTAGTGTGAAGGTACATGTACCATACACTTATGTGAACAACTAGCTTTGGATTGCTTTTGGTGTTCGTGGTGTCAATGTCACGATAAATGTCACGATAAATGTCTTATAAAACAAATATAAAGGTCTCGGATTTAGACATTCAGTTAGGAGAAACATGTAATTATGAAACTTGAAATATATCAAACTCTGACTGTGAACTGTTGGTTTTAATTTTGGTTGATGGGTCCAAAATCAAGGTAAGAATCCCTTGTTTTGATGTAATTTGTAAATTATCAAATTCAGCATATAGTGGGTGTAATAGTCCAAGGTCAAGGTAAGGTTTCGTGTAGTGTAACCTCTTGATTATCATAAGTCAAGTTATGAATCTCTTTTTGTGATGAAATTTGTTATATATCAAGTTAATGATAAAACAGGCTGGTAGGGTTAAGATAAATAATTGTGATGGAATTTGTTAGTTATTAAGTTTATCATATAAAGGGTTGATGAGTCCGACGTCAAGGTACGAATCATGTGTAGTGATGAAATTTGTTATTTACTTACCTCATTTGCTGGTCCAAAGTCAAGTTAGGAGTCACGTGTAGTGATGAAATTAGTTGTTTATCAACCTCGTTTGTTGGGCTAAACTCAAGTTCGGAAACATGTATTGTGATGTAATTTGTTATTTATAAAGTTCACCATATTAGGAGTGGTTGCGGTCAAGGTCAATACCGCTGGCGCTCTTACTATAACACAAAATAAGGTTCTGTTAGGACATATATATCGTGGTGTGTAGCAAGCTGTAAAGACGTACTCTAAGATTACATTTCGGGTAAGTTTGGCCAATACCAAGGTCTTTGTTTTTGATAACAGGAAAATAGTTTTTGGCTAATTTTCTTTGGACAATATCAATGTCGTTAAGTTACCCAAATTGATAGCAGTTTCTTATCGCACACGTTTAAAAACTGTTTAAGTTAACTGTAGCGCCATTAGTTTTCTTCTGCTATAATTTGCCATATCGGTGTAAACTGCAGTTCACTATTATTGCAGTCTTGAAAGAGTTCTTGATGAACAAAGTGGACATGCGGCTTCCTGTGCAAAAGGCGGACGATCAGGAGGGCGGTCAGGAAAAGGCGGATGCAGCCCCTTCACCGGAAGCGGAACCGCCTGTCTTAAACGGTGATGGAAAGTTCTGACAGAACGGATTCAAAAATGCTTTTTTCTACGAAGTAAATAATGTATACAAATACAATTCTACAGAATACGTTGACTCATATGAGAATTTGTACATTAATTTATTTAACATACATTTTAAATATAATGTATTTTGAAAATGCTTGCACATATGTCAGAAATTAAATCGTTAACACATGGTCTAGCGCGATAAATATGTTTATTTATTGATCATTCTGTTCATTTCGATTTAAGTTTAGAGTCTTTTCTAGAATATGTGGACTTATTTGATGTTTTTTTCATGAATTAATTGTTAATTTTAAATTGTTACAACTACAACTACTTTATCACTACAATATTATTGCTGTACAATTTTGATCATACATGTTGTATTAAAATACATCATCATACACTTTTGATTGTATGGTTTCCGAAAAAAATCAATTAACGATGAAAAATCCTCAAGCGATATGTTATAATTATGGCTTACTTAGATCTTATCATTTTTTCTAAGCATTTTTAAACAAAAAGGTAACAGTTCAGTATCAGTATGCTCGAATTAAATCTCTTTCAACGAAACGTCATTATTTTTGTGCCATCAGTTTTGATTGCTCAAAAAAACAAACAAAAAAAAACAACAACCTAATTTAAGACTTGCTATTACTTTTCTTGTTAGAACAAGGAGTTGTTTACAAAGAAACATACATTCTTCTAAAAATATGACCTTTATACATTTTTTTGCAATGTATTCAATTTTTAACCAAGATAAAAATTGTTTAGATAATTGATACTCCAAACATAGACAATTTTCTAGATATTTTACAATCATTTTAACACGTGGAGAGTTTGACAATAGGAGGTTCAAAGTTTCAAATTCGACATACACCATGATCAAGTCTATTCAATTCTGTTATAACGAACTAATAGGTATAATTTTATACATAACATAAGCTTGTAGCCACCACAAACAGATGCCATTTCATTTATGCAATTTATGCAATGTGTAAATGGCCAAAGGCAAGATGCCGATTTGCCAATAAAAACTTGTAACTCGTTATGTTCAAAACCATCGTAATATATGTTTCCATTCGAATGTATTAATAGTTAACTCAGAGTCCCAATGAGCTTGACAAGTAAGTATATTATCCCTATAAATAACTACACTCAGATTAACCTAGGATTCTCCTTAACTTTAAAATTTACAGGTTAAAATTTAAAGTGGGCTTGGCATACTCTGGCTAACTCTGAAGCATTTATTACTGTGATATACATAAATTATTCCATACTATTTTACCACAGACTTACCACGTAATATTAACAAGCTAAAATTACCATAAATCCGTCCAACCATTTCGTAATAATTATATATTCGTTCAATGATTTTTCACATCTTTTATATTTTTTCAAAGTAATTTCCTAACATAAGTCATTTACTTAAGTTAAGTATCACACTTGGTATATGCTATAAAAGCTTTATGCTATCTAAAATACATGTACTTTATTTTCAATAATTTAATGTTATAATCACACTTTCATTTTAAAAATCACTGGTACATTTCTTTCCATCTGACTACAAACATCGACATAAAGCTGCACTCTCACAGATTTACCGTTTTTACAACTTATTTTTTGTCTTGGAAAGAGCAAACTTTTTCGTAAATATCTGCAAACCAATGACATAAGGTTGCTGACAAAACATCAGATCGTAGATTTTCATATTTCCGTTCGAAAAGGAATGTTTTATGGCTTAAACCGTTACTAATGGTTTAAGAAAAATGCATAAAACATCAATTTTTGAACTTAAATATAAAAATCTGCGTTCTAATTTTTGTCAGCAGTCTTATATAACTGGTTTCCATGGATTTTTGCAAAAAATGGCTCGTTCCAAGACAAAAAATAAAAAGTTGTCAAAACGTTCAATCTGTGAGAGTGCAGCTTTAAGACAAGGAATTGACTTAAAATGTTTTAAAGATTACCGGACCTGATTTATACCATTTAGTGTATGCATTTCCATAGTCGCTATGTGACATAAGTACGTCCTTCCAAAATATGTTTATTAATTGACTGCCTTATTTGTTGTGTAATTTTTATCAAACTAAATATGATATCAACATAATGTTCTGTAATAAAGCAACACATTGTGTAACATAGCCATTCATCTAACATATTATCATTCGGAACACCTCGGCCATATATAAGAAACAAATTGTGTACCATAGCCATTCATCTAACATATTATCATTCGGAACACCTGGGCCATATATAAGAAACAAATTGTGTACCATAGCCATTCATCTAACATATTATCTTTCGGAACACCTCGGCCATTTTACATAAAAAACAATCTCGGGTGTATATGAACGGTAAACGATGTCAGACATCTTTACACTTAACTACGCTGCAAGTAGTTCGCGTAGTAATTTCAGTTTAGGAGTTGAGCTTAATGCCTTTTCTCTTGGGAATCTTAATTATGTATGTTATAATACACTTCACTGGCAACCATTTCAATCTTAGCTATACAAAATACACGTTAAAACACTATTAATATGAAATAATGTTATATATAAATTTACGAACTACTTCTACTGATGTACCGGCAAATGATTTCATTTCGAAGAATGACATAATTGGTTTCATAAAGGCGGTTATATCTACAATCTAAAGTCTACTTTTTATAAAAAAATATACTTTCTTTTTGGATTTTTTTTTCACATGCACAATTTAACTACTGTTTTATAATGGTTTGGAATATTATATCATGTTGATTTGGTAAACTTGTAAATTGATTAATAAACCAAGGTAAGAGAAATGTTTAACTCTTGTCATTTTTTGGCGATAATCTTTAGAATATTATACTTCTTTTCCAATGCAATATAATTTGTTTTGCTGTAAATGTTTGTAGCCTTCTTGATCTAGTGGTCTTGACTGCTGACAAATATTATTGTTTTGAAAAGACGAACCCTGGTTAATTCCGGCTTTCGCCTGAATTTATTTCCAACAGGAAAGCATCTGGAACCTTGGGCAATGAATGGAATTGCTTCATTAATTATTCACGATTATGAGATTTTCTTAGCCAAATCGCCCACGGTACACAACGAAGCACAGCAACAGAGTGTCGTGGGTATCTGACGATGAATAGAGTATGAGCAACGATTTTGTATTCGCCATTTTTGACCTTTTACTACTGGACTTTTCTTTGTTTTCTTTTATCTGATTCACACATAATTTGGAAATCTGCTTTCTACAGAGATTTAAACATAAGCTTCTAAACGTTCTGTTGACCTGAAAAGTAGGTGTAAATTTCTTCAGGCTGTTTAAAGTAACTCGCTCATGGTTTGTAAAATGCACTTTCTTAATTACGAAATAAAGTGTGGCAAATTATAAGGAGTGTTAAAACAAAAATACAAAAGCTGGAACCCTTCAGCAAATGTTGATATTTGCTCAAATATCGTTTTTAAAGACCACAATTTTCATTAGCGTTAGTAACGCGATTAAGAATTAATTACGGCTGTGGTGTTGCGTGATTGGGTGATTAATATTATCTCGTGATGTTATCAATGTATGCTTAAAAGGTCAACATATCCACGCATTTTCTGAAAGTCCCGTTGGCCGTGTGGACTAGCCGGCTGTTTCCTACTTTTTTTCTTGACTTTACCGGCGTGGGTTAAAACCCAAATACTTTTTTATGCTATAACTGTATTTCTTTCAGCAATTTCGATATCATAGAGTAAAAGAATGATAATAAAAGTGTTTTCAGATGCATTGCCGGGAAAACTTATTTTTGGTTCGAAACATGAGCGATTAACTTTAAAGCTTTTAAATTTATGTTCCATACTTTATGCACTTTTCTTGATGCGGAGATAAGCGATTTCAGAACTTCGCGTTATATGTCTTGAATAAACATACGCGAAAGTAGGATTTTTTTTATCAAACCAGGAGTGGTATTCAACACTGGACATTATTGGTTTATGAGCGATCTAGCTAATCGGATGTGCTCGATATAAATAACGGACATATATGGTGAATGAGTCAATGATGTAAGACTGTAAGATACTACCCCAGTTTTGTTAAGATGCAATATCACTCTGGACAATAGTTATATACATACTGTTTCGAAAATAAATTGTATATGAGTCTTTGATCAAACATTATACATATTTGAGAACGTAATTAGCAGCTACATCCCAATCAGAAATTTCGAAAGTATACATGAAAACTACTGGAATGGTATTGGGAGCTACACGCAGAAAAGATTCATGGCAAGTATACATGAACGTTCCTGGAACATTATTGGCAGCAACACACCTAGCGGATCCATTGCAATTATACATGGAAAGTACTGGAACGTTATTTGCAGCTACATACCGAGCAGATCCAGCGCAAATATACATGCTGGGTCGTTGTTTGCAAAAATAAAACGAACAGACTCAACGCAAGTATACATGGATACTACTTGGACATTATTGGCAGCTACACATCGACCAGTTTCAGCACAAATACATATGAAAACTGCCGGAACGGCAGAAATAAAACGAACATACTCAGCACAAGTATACATGAAAACTACTGGAACGATATTGGCAGCAACACAAACAGCAGATCCATTGCAAGTATACATGGAAACTTCTGGGACGTAATTCGAACCCACACAACGTACATATCCAGCGCAAGTATACATCCAGAATCTGCTGGTATTTTATTGGCAGCAACACACCGAACGGATCCATTGCAAGTATACATGGAAAGTACTGGAACGTTATTCGAACCCACACAACGTACATATCCAGCGCAAGTATACATCCAGAATCTGCTGATATCTTATTGGCAGCAACACACCGAGCAGATCCATTGCAAGTATACATGGAAAGTACTGGAACGTTATTCGAACCCACACAACGTACATAAGCAGCGCAAGTATACATACATAATCTGCTGGTATTTTATTGTCAGCAACACACCGAGCAGATCCAGCCCATGCATACATAAACACTACTGGGAAGTTACTGGTAGGTATAAAAACGAGCCGACCCCGCGCAAGAATACATAGACACTACTTGTACCTTATTGGCGGCAACACACCTAGCAGACCAAGCGCAAGTATTCATGGAAACTACTGGAACGTAAAAGGCACATGCAAACCAACCAGGCCCTTTAAAGAACTACTGGGACGTTTGTCACCTACACACCGAACAGACATATAGCTTATCACTGAGCTTATGAGATATCAACCACTTACTGGACCTAACATGTAATACATAGAATAATACAGATCACCGCCTTTGGATGGTCAGTGCGTAAGTATGAATTAGTACCTTGCGCAAAGTCATGATAATTTAGCAATGCACTCTGACAATATGCATGAGTATATGCTGCGATTTTATTTCAGACTGCCCCCCTCCCTTGGTACGCCGTAATAAACGTTTAATGGTTATAGCGAGTTCTGTAATACAACTATTAACAATTTAGACTTAGAATCGCACGTGGACTAAAAAGTTCGATCATTTGCCTTTATTTGCTTCAATATTATTTATGACGGATATTTTGTCAACGATGCTATCTGCTTTGACAGCTATTGCTTCGATCACTGCAGCTATAAGCATATTCGATACAATCTAGAAAAGTTTGGAAAAGCTGTCTGCCGTAGACAATAAATACTGGCTAAGTTGATGGGATACACATGAATAGATGTATAATGGAAGACATTACTTGAAGAAACATACTTTAGGGACGCTCGAAAAACATCCCTGGATATGTCAATACAGATGAGAAATTGTTCGGAAGCATAAATACATCAGAATATAAAGCTAGAGGTCTCTTTTGGATTGGGAGTGTTCATTGACAGTTTCAGTTATTGTAAGACTGGCAATGCACCCAAGCACCGGTTTAAGCGCAAGCTTATATATACAAATAACACATACACACATGGATAGTGGAACACACCAAGTCTGGAAACTGAAGTCGGACACCTCTGTTTCGTTTTTAGTTTTTAACTTGACATCATTGTACGACACGTACATATTCCTTTAAAATATAGTTTTATTCAATCTAATTTATCTTTAAAACAGTTAAATTACTTCATTATCGCATTTACCAGAGATATATGTTTGATTGGGGTCGAAATTTCTATATTATTATAGTATGAAAATATTATTAAAACAGTGAACACAAAGTAAAAAACATCATTGTAGGCAAACAAAATGGATAACAATGTTGGATCCTTAAGTCATTTCTATGCATTAACACGAACATGAGTTGTACAAGTTTTAAATATTATACCACTTTCTTAAGGGTTTTAAATAATAGACACAAAACAAAAGACTTCATTTTCAGTCCAACACACTGGATAACAATGGATCCTGGTGTCAAACACGTGAAACGGTTCTCAGATCCAACATCCACCGACATGGACGTGTTTTTTCTTTCTTTCAGCTAGCGTTGTATTTTGTTTGCTGCTGACTTAATCATAAGCTACTGAATTTTTAAGCCATGAACCCTCATTTCTGAGATTAACATTTCTGATATCGCTGTTTGACATTCGAATGTTAACAGTGGCGGCTGGAACCTACTTGACCATAGAGTCAACTAGCGAGCGCTTGATTAGCTAAGGGAGTTTATAGAAGCGAGAGTGTTAAATGGCTAGACAGTGGACACTTATTAGACAAGCTAAGTATCAGGTACTGCCAGACTTTATAATTGAAAATACTAGGGCTGCCAGAAGCCATTACATGTTGCTAATAATTGAATATGATGCATTTTTAATGTATTTTTGTAAACTGTATATTATCTCAGGGGATGGCCCGTAGTTCCAATAAATCGGGGATATTACAATTTCGCGATGCCGCCTGTTATCATAACCCCAGTGATGATAGGTATCTAGCTATTGTACTTTTAATAGTTATAATAGTTATATAATATGGTATATGTCATAGATACCATGCTGTCGCTTTGTGTTGACCCCACGATGTATAAAAGATAATTGTAACCAAACTAGTCATTGCCATTACCCTTGGTGTACGTTTATTGCATTGCCACAGTTTGCTTCAATGGACATTTCTTAAATTATAGCCCAGTGCTCATAGCAGGTTTAGGGACTATGAAATAGAGGAGAGTAACAAGGACCTAAATCTAGCAGATAGACAGAACGTTCACGGACTACAACATTGTTCTCTCTCTCTATATATATACACATATATTTATCTAAAACTACTCCATCGCTTTATTTGTTTTGTTGGATATTTGTCTTTTAACAGCAAACTTCCTTCTTGCACACCAACAGGTATGTCCTTGGAATGTGGCCGTTGACACATTTTGATAAAAAATACGAAGGCAATTTATACCGGTCAAGTCCTCATACTTGATTGATTTAGATGAAATGGCAAATGATTGAAAATGAAAATGAAACTTCAGTGACGAATGAAATTGACAAAAGTCAGCTAAGATCAGCTTCACAGATGTAAAGCAACACACAGAACGATTCCAGTGTGTGTTTTTGCGTACGCGAACCATTCTCTTTCGGCCGAGTACTCATTTAAAAAGCACATGAATACCGCATTTCAAATTGAATGGACACAATTTTACGTCTGAAAACGTACACGTTCACAACAGCAACATCAGTAATTACTAATGATCACATAATTGGATACCGGAGATATTATATAAGAACGGTAAGCAAAGCCACTGACCATAACATAATGGGAGATAAGTGATGCGAAATGGATGTGCGTTGTCCGAATAGCTTTTGTCCGTGTTTGTTCTCGTGCAGTTCTTCGTTTCATTGATAAACCCTTTGATTTATGTTGCTACTTGGCTACTTGCTGCAGCTTTGCTTCGGATCATTCTATGAAAACGTATACGAGAGTTCTTATAAAGATGTCACCAATAACACTTTCTAGTTAAACTCGCACTTTAATAAAATGAAGTATTTTCAAACGATTTGGTCAAGTCATATCTACATATTAACCAAAAACATACAAAGTAATGAAAAAGTATTCTTAAAATTGATGCCTGAATGACGATGGTGGGGGTTCTCGGTCGGAAGTACCGGGGCTATGTGAACCTTTGAGGATCCTTATAGACAGAGGACTTAGGTTGGCTCTGGGCACGATGAAAGGAACTGGAAGTGGGAGGGTTCGGACAAATCACGCATTTGTGGAAGTATAGACAGTAAGCGCTCGTGCAGTTGTTGTATTTGTATTGTTTACAAAACCGACGACGTTAATGGCCACACTCGGGTAATGGTGTTGGCACGGACGTGACAAATAGCAACACCAGTTCGTTATCAATATCTGACCCAAAAAATAGGAATCGATAACTATTCGGTATCTAAACTGATATTCATAGTTTATCTACTACGTTTTGCTGCGCTCAGAAGCTATTCTAATGATATTCATATATTTAAATAAATCTTGGTTTGTGTTTTTTCAGCTTGGATGGACAACAAATGCTTGATAACTTGAGATAAAGGCGTCGGTTCATGACTCAGTCTGTTGAATACGTTTTGCCATGAGACACGGGTTTTAGGATAGGAACGCCCTTGGAAGAAAGTGTTATCCTGATTTCTGGCGTCATATCGGGCAGGGAGTCAAACCACGTAGATGATTCCACAAACTGCCCAGCAATAATGATGGTTTTGATAGGAGCTAAGCTGTTGCACAATGTCAATGACAATGTGATGCAGAAATAGTTGGAAGTGGCTGAAAATCTAACAATTGCTTAACTGTTTTTGTGGCACCCTGAGCCACTTTATTGGGGACTCCTGGACCAGGTGTAGAATCCTCAATCAGGGCCTTATACCCGGAAAACACATGGGAAGGCCCTCAACCTGGAGCCTCCGTACAGGCCATTGCGGATGGCTCTGCGACCAATGGCGGGGGAGCTGTCGGCGATGCCCATGCTCTTGGTGCCTCGGGAGCCGTCTGTGACGCCTTCAACCGTGGTGACTTCGCCGTCAGACGACTTGACCTTTTTTCCCATAACGGAGCATGGATGACTATAGAATAACTGATTTAACTAGATTTATATTTTTTTACGATTGAACTAAATGACATTATTTCAAACATATCTGGCCGTTACTTCAGAAAGTTGCTAAATACTTAAATTTAGCAATGTACTGATAACGATCGTAAACATTTTGGCAATATTTTGTTTGGATTGTTAAGTTTTAAGCAATAGCGATCGTGAACATTTTGGCTATATTTTGTTTGGATTGTTAAGTTTTAAGCAATAGCGATCGTGAACATTTTGGCTATATTTTGTTTGGATTGTTAAGTTTTAAGCAATAGCGATCGTGAACATTTTGGCTATATTTTGTTTGGATTGTTAAGTTTTAAGCAATAGCGATCGTGAACAGTTTGGCTATATTTTGTATGGATTGTTAAGTTTTAAGCAATAGCGATCGTGAACAGTTTGGCTATATCTTTTTGAATTGTAAGTTTTAAGCAATAGCGATCGTCAACATTTTCAATATGTAACATATGTAGAATTGATCAATTTGATAGTTCCCAGGCCAATGACTCCAAAGTGAATGTTGCAATAACAGGCTATTGCTATAAGTTTATGTAAATATTTGATAATAAAGTCTTGAGTAAGCAAGCGTTGAATGTGAATATGGATGATATTTGACAATTAAAGGCCAGGTGAACGGAATGAAAAGTATAGTGAGGTTGTGTTTTTGAAATCATTTAAGGCATAATACATATAAACACTTGGTAAGGATTGATGAGAAATGTTCAATTAGGTAATATTTTGAAGACACTCAGAACTTAAAAATGCTATCTGGCTGTTGATCAAACTAAATACATTATGGTCCGAGTATTAAAGCAAAGTTTGATGAATATTTGATTTATAAGGACCAAATGAATTTCACTATACACTCAATTTTCTCTTAACCCAGAGTTGTTATTATGATATAAATAATGTTCTTACTTGTTTGAGAAATTTTATCCCTTACGCTTGAAATCTAGTAAGGTAAAGATTTGATAACACATGCTGAAGTGAGAGAGCGGTCAAGTGATTTGTTCTCGTTCGCCATAACTCCTTAATTAATTATACAAACAAAAGGGAATTTGGTCAAGTTTGGAATAACCAAGAGCCTTTTCTCCAGATTTAATGGTGCGCTCTGATTGCTAACCGAGCTAAGTTTAGATGTTATATCCAAAAGCACTGATTGGTATATATTGAATAAGAAAAGCTCAAGTAAGACAGGAGATAAAGTGGTTTTAGCCTTATACTGACACCCAATTCAAGGGCAATAAGTTTAAGGTAAATAGCTTGATTGGGCTTCAAAACATCGATTTTAATTTTATGTCAATAAACAATGTAACCAAGTTGGCTATAATAAGATACGAAATTCTTGGGCACAAATGAAATGGCGACGACGACCACGCCGAACAATTTTGCCCATATTTGTCTGCCATGCTACGGAGTCGACATTTAAAATAGTGCTGATGTAAGCGTCCATGAGACGAATATTATTTCTTAGAAATGGAACAATTTCAAACACCTGTTACATCAAAAAACATTTAAACATGATCTCATAGCGTTACCACACACTGGAGCCCATAACTACAAGTGCTACAGTATATGTCAGGAAAATATTCTCGAACTGATCATCTTCGTCTACATTAAATAAGATCAATACTTTCTAAAGCATTTGACCTCTATTCATATTCGGCTCAATATTAAATATATATTGTTCTGGCTTGGTGAATAATTTTATTTTATTTAGAGTAAACATTATATAATATTTGCCATCGATGCATGTAAGCATTTAGATTATACACTTAAACAATAAAACTACAAGTTACAAAACAATTAAATTGACCCTGTTAAAAGGCACACTGACAAGGTTGACCCATACTATTGTAAAATCAAGATGCAAGTATATTTTAAATTGACGGTCAAGCTGATGTTTTTATCGACGAATAATTCCCCAAAAGTCTTTCTTCAACAGGACAATACTCCAGACAAAAACAATACAGAACACAGAGTCTTGGTCCGTGAATAATATATTAGCTGTTTACATTCATGATTCAATTTAAAGACATTTGAACAACGTTTTAGCCTTTAATTTCAGTTTTCTAAACGTAAACTGTACTTCCTTTTTAAACCGTTTGTCCCAAAACCCATAGATAAATGGATTGCAAATATTGTTTACTAAATAAAACCGCAAGAGAAACTCACAGAATATAGTTTCACTTTCAGTCAAGTTGTCCCAAAAGCTAGTATCCACAGTGCTAAGAATTGTTATAACAAACGCAGGGGCATGACTAAGTATGAACACTGACGAAACTGTCAACATTATTTTGGTTATTTTGAAATGTTGTTTGGACATCAAGTTCAGTTTATTCATCTTTACGGATGATCTCGAAGAGCCCGGAATACTTACACAGCTTGACTGATTAATTCTTAAGCCATTGTAATCAAAATAGTTCGTCAAATACATATTTCTGTTGGGAAGCACCAACGACTGACTTCTTTTCACTTTCACGTCTGTATTTGGTAGTGTATTCATTTGTTCTGAACACCTTCTTGTTGGTGAACCCAGTGATTCTTTATGGGGAATGTCTAATAGTTGTTCAGTTTCTGTGTTGACGAGTTTTTTATTCGCATCATAATCACAATCATTTGTTGTCATCTTGTTTCCGACAGTTGTGTTATCACCACTATAATGTTTTTCACTGACAACTATTAAAGAGCCATTTGGGTTGGAGCAAGGAAACACCTCTCTAGGTTGATCATGACTAAGAGACGCATTTTCACGCCTACCCTTGGAAGTATCACTAGCCCTTCGAGAACCGTTCCTGATGTTTTGCGATGATGAATTTAATCTGTCTTTGGATTGAACAGGTAAGTATTCATTTCCATAGGGACTGTAAGGTGTTTCATGATGACGTCATCAGTAGAACTATCCTCGCCATGAACATATTTTCCAAATTTTGATGGTCCCTTATACCTTGTAATGATCTGATGACAGATAAGAGCGTATGATACAACTAAGAAGGCCGTTGATGTTAAGCATAGTGTTAGAGTAACCATGGTGAATACTAACGGATAAATGGTTTCCGTGTATTCCGTTGTGAAGAAACACGCATGTCCCGATACGTTAGGATAAAATGTTTCCATTTCGCTTTGTCCGTAGAGAACCAGGTTAGGCCATGCAAAAGTAATGGCAGTTAAACTTGCTAAAACACATGCCCTTCTTTTCCTAAAATATGACATTTGAAAGGAGCTTAAAGGTCTACATATCTTTAAATATCTCTCAACTGCTATAACTATTAATCCAAAGATAGACATGTGAAATAATAAAGATATTATGAATGTAAGTATTTTGCAACTGATGCCATTGGTAAATGTGTATGGGTGAGTAAGGTCAATCATATGATACGGTAATCCGAATAAGCAGATAGAAAAGTCTATTGATGCCAAAAACAAGATGAACATCCTCGCTGGTGACCTCTTATACTGGTACATGTATACTAAGAGCACCACAGCGTTGCCAATTACACCAATTATCAGGATAATGGCGTAGAAAAATATGAGTGGATAGAGAGCCTTCACTTCTTGGTCGTTAATCTTCTGGAGAATATCCGTTTGATGATCAATGTCATTTGTATTGTTGATATAAGATGACAGCATGTCTGGGAGAGTACCAGGGTAGTTAAGGAGTAAATGCATGTGCTCTCCGCTGGTATTATTTGTCCAGTAATTCAGTTCCGTACTCATATTTTCTTGGCATGCAGAAATTCTATGACATTCTAAGCAACAGGTTCCACATACTGTAGATATTTGTGCTGAAGAAAACCGTCTCAGGTTTATCAAGTTTTCATCTGAAAAGTAGAACATCACTCATTAAATTGATAAACCGAAATATCTTGCGAGATTGATGTTAATGTTAATGTAATTAACGTTTTACCTTACGTAGTTTAATTTAATCTTAAACGTGAAGACAAATTAAAACGAGTCATTTTAATGTTAACATTAAACATGGAGATACTTTTTATTTCTCCATAGATGAAGAGATTAATTGATGCATTTATGAGAACCAAGAAATTCTAAAAAAGACTTAATTATAAAAGTTTCATATTCCCTTAATTGATACATATCCGTATAATGTTGACATAATAATGCCAAACGTTGTAACAACTTGTATGAGGTTTGTGAAACTTTTAATTGTGCGAACAATGACAATGTGTGAACAAAGTAGGATCTCACTGGGGGATTAATCCAGTTGAATGTGTAAAAAATATATCCATTTATGGAACACAATGGTGAAGTTATCTCTATATCAATAAAACGTATTTAATTTCCAATATCCAAAGTTAATAAATTTCATAATAATATTATGTACCTTCCCTATCCTTAGATGTGATAATCCTTTAACGAAGAGCAAAATAACAATGCACAAATAAAGCATCAATGTATACTAATCTATACATATGTTGGCTATCGCGTTTGTTCCATTTACAGATAAACAAAGGTTACGACGTCGCATTACTAAACACATTCTTGGACATAGGTCCATTGAACGCACAAAGTACGTCAAAGTATGAAACACAACCCTGCTCTAGTCACATGAAATTTACTTGTAACACTTTCAAAACTACGCCTGACCTTTCCGTTTTAAGTTTGCCATTGTGAAAGACAACCGAAGCGGTTCTGCTGCTTTAAGATTTACTTCATAAAGGGTTCGTTTCCTTATCGGCTCAGGTATTTGAGTTCGTTATTAATAATTTGCATCTTGTGTATTACACAAAAACTACTGTTTTATCATAATTTGCGAAAACCACAGCTTTCAATTTGCAATGTAAGCCAATCGATTACATCTTAAGTGTCAGTTTGAATTGTTACATCTTCATATTAGTCCCATATTTTGCGCCAGTTGTTATGTTAACAATTTATCTAATGGAAATATGAGTTTTTAAGGTACAAATGATGCGTGCATTAAATTAAAACAGCTTATTATCTGCCATTTCATTTTCTTCAAGTAGAATAAGTTACTGTTTCCAAATTTGAATCGATATGCTATGTTATATTGTTTGCTTCTTGTAAATAATTCTTGCAAATCAACTACGTGTACCAGTGCTTCAATGCGACTTTAAATACGGTCACAAAGCGATCCTTCGAAAGGACTGCATACATGCTTAATGTGAAAACAGTGAAAACTGATCGGTTTAAGTGATGTGCCAGTGTTTGAATGGCGTCTAAAGAGTAATCATTCAGAAGGATAACATATACACGTAGTGTTAAAACAGTAAAGACTGTTCGTTGTAAGTGATGTTCAAGGGCTACCATTTGTCTCTATATACGTCCAAAGAGTAATCATTCAGAAGGATAACATATACACTTAGTGTTAAAACAGTAAAGACTGTTCGTTGTAAGTGATGTTCAAGGGCTACCATTTGTCTCTATATACGTCCAAAGAGTAATCATTCAGAAGGATAACATATACACTTAGTGTTAAAGCTGCACTCTCACAAATTGAACATTTTGACATTTGTTTTTAATTTTTGTCTTGAAACGAACCAATTTTTGCTAAAATACATGGAAGCCAGCTATATAAGACTGCTGACAAAAATAGATCGCAGATTTTTATATTTAAGTTCAAAAATTGATGTTTTGTGCATTTTTTAAAACCGTTAGTAACGGTTTAAGCCATAAACATTAATTATCGAACGGAAATATGAAAATCTGCAATTTGATCTTTTGTACGCAAAAATTTGCTCTTTCCATGACAAAAATAAAAAAAGTTGTAAAAATTGTATATGTGTGAGAGTGCAGCTTTAAAACAGCAAAGACTGTTTGTTGTTAGTGATGTTACAGTGCTTCCATTTGTCGCTATATATGTCTGGAAGAGTGATCCTTTGAAGGAATTGCATGCACACTAAGTGTTTAAACAGTAAGGACAGTTCTTTGTAATAGGTTTACCAGTGCTTGAATGGGTCACTTAATACGTAGACAGCCGCTAGCAACGGCTTGAAGGTCGTAATAATAACTTCAAGAAACACTGTGTTACTTTGTAACTGTATTCAATGATCTCGAAAGAACAGATAATGATTGTATTCATTTTGGACAAGTCGCTTTATGTTATTCACGAGCTCCAGACAACACTTAACGTCGACTGTAATTATTTATAAGAATATTCTCGGCGAGCAATCGTTAAGAAGCGAACCATTTACTCAAAATATGTATATACGTTAAGTTTGATATCTCATTCAATATTTTTCTAGCTACCGTTGCACTTTATTATAGAAATGATAGTTTCTTAATAGTTATATATTTGGCTTATAGATGATCACTTACACAAAATCAAAACGTATGAACTGGTATTAGCAATAACATACTAGTTTAGTAGGTAAATGTCACCATCTCGTTTCTTTTGCCAAGCAAAGTTTTGTTACGCGGAGTTTCGCAGCTGAATGAGCCTGATTATATGCCTGTCAAGTAATAGATATTTCAAGGAAATTTTTCCTTTACAGAATTCCAATTCACTTTTTAAACCAGTATAACGGCAGTAATATTGTTTCATCTTATTCGCCAATCACCTAGTTCTTTATCTAAACGTACAATTATCGGAATAATCATTCGCCAAAATTGCATGTAATTATTCAAGAACCTGGCAATTACATAACAAACCTAATTAACTTTCAGATGCAGTTATAATGTATCGTTCTTAGTAAACACTTTATTGTTAAACCCATGACAACGGGCATACCAACGTATTGGATCAGACAGATGTAAGACCTTCCTTAGAGCATAAAGTTCGAGCTGAAATATCATCTTATATACACATTATTTAGAGGTTATTGATGCCGGGGCGATTGCATGATAATTGGTTTGAGTGTCTCCTATCGTCACTCGACTGCATCTTAATATCAATGCCAAAGAAAAAACTCCGCCTACTAAATCAGCTTGGTTATCAATCACTATCATACTTTACTTTAAGTGTTTTCGCGGTTGCCCTCTCTAAAAATATAATATGGTGTTTTAGCGTTGTCACATTATTGTAAATGTTTAAAGCGATACGTATTGGAATTTTAGTACACTGTCACAGATGTATCGAATGAAATAACGTACATACAAGTGTAATAATTAGGGCGGTGGTATTTTAAGAAATAGCAACAATACATTAACGCAAAAGAAGGTACCATTTTAGCGACCATAAAATATGCGTCTTTTCCTACATGTTAAAATCTTGTGTGTGATCTTAGCAAAGTGTAAGAAGGGAGTTGTTAGGAATTTAGAATTTAGTTGAAGAGCATTTCGATTCAAACCCAAAATTATTTTATGGTTTGTACTTCTTTTATAAGAGAGGGATATGATTTTTTGGGACCAGAAAATGACATTAAGTCGAAACGTTCTAGAAAATTTACGTTTTCAAAATATTATATACATTATTTCCATAAAAAGGCCATAGAGCATTGTTTATTGGTAAGTATGAAAGGGTTATGCCACAAAAACTTCATCATATTGTCCAAAGACTTTTCTGTTTAAGTGCAAACACAATTTTAACAAACGAATGCCCTTGTAATAGAGGGTACCTAAAATGTATTTTCATTCTTGGCCTTCATTGCCCTCTTCGAAATGTATCCAATATTCTAGTAAATCTTTAAATTAATGTATTATTTTATTCATTATATTTCTGTTCGATATTATAATTGAACGTTGTTCTCTAAAAGTACTGAACTACCGCATAATGAGCCTTTATGAATGATGTGAATTTGTAGCTGAGTAAAAATGTTATTTTTCGGAATAACAGGTATTTTCATGTGTTTATGATACTTAGTGAACATAATAAGGTCAGTGCAAATTACCTAGCTGGTAGTCCTTTCAAGCAATAAAAGCATCGTTTTTCAAATAACAAATTTATGCTAAGAACATACAGTTTTAAAGCTCATATACCAATGAAGTGTATTAAATAGCAATGTTCTAACCTTGCAAATAGTTTTCTTTAGAAATATACGATAATTTGTTGTCTTTTAAATCTTTAATGCAGTAATTATGCATTCTCTGTAATTTGAGCTGTGTTGTAAGTATCATTATATTCTATAACATATTGGTTACATTGATGACATTCGCATCAGATCAGTGTAATGGGGAAAAACAACATTTGATCATAAAATCACCGTGAACAAGTAAGTACTTCACGTACAGACGTCACATGCAATTGAATGCATCTATCAGAGGCAGTAGTAACATGCGAACAAAAACAGATACTCATCTTAGATTTAAATAGGCAAATTTCCATTTAGTATTTGTTTTAAACAAATTGCATGTAAAACGAGATTATTAGTCGGCGCCCAGAAGAATTATTCCAACTAAGGGACAAGTTCATAAATTGCAGAACAATGCTTTCAATATTTTCCAAGTTGCATGATAAAATAAGAAGTTGAGTGTGTTTTATAAAGATTTACACTTTAATTGATAATGAAACCTTAAATTATAATAGCCATGCTGATCATTTTGAAAAAAAAAGATTTTAAATACCAACTTTCCTCCAAATAGATAGAGGTTACACGGTACTATTACAATATCCTTTATGTTGTTAAACCCCCTACGCAGTAATTTCCCTTGGCGACAGCAAAAAAAGCGAGTTTTGGAAAATTAACATTGAGCTTAATTGTTGGTTTTGAAAATGTAATTCGAAATAATTATTTCCAGATTATTCCCTCTAAATGTATAGTATTTTTATCTCCGTTCTACTTACTTAAGAGTAAAATGTGTTCAAATAAACAAAATTACAATATATATTTAGCCCGGAATTCACATAACTGGGTTTTCCCATGCCGGTACAAATAAAAGGTGAATTTCATGCAATTGATATTCATGTATTTGACCAATGACTCTTATTGCTTCCAAAGTAACGTGTGTATATTTTTGGTATAATTTAGTTTGTACCGGAGGATTAGCTTGGAAAAAAACAGAATATCTATAATTTCGGGCTTAAACTATTGTAACAATATCATCAACCATAATGTTCTTCGAACATATGTATACCCAACATGTGATCATTGAAATAATAACCTTTTTTGGTTATCTACATGCACGTTTTTCTTTTTATTTGATTGCGCCGACTTGAGGCTATGCATCAAATATTTTCTTGTAGAAAGTTGTCCTTATTTCCCAACAAGTAACATAGTCGAAGTATATTGTAATTAAAACCTTATTGAAAAAATAAAAAGCTTACCTTGCCTCTGTGGTATACAGCATCATTTCAAAAAGACTGAAATGACAACTTTCCACAATTCCGACAGATATTGTTAATGTTGTACTAATTGTGTTATCCTTATTTATAACAACATCAATTGTGATTCCAATGATTTATGCACACAAAAAATATTAAGTCACGTAGCTCCTATTCAATCCAACACTCCCGTAGTTTATTCCAGATACCGACATTTTCACTCTGCTTAGAAACAACAAACGACTAGACAGCAGAGCCATCCATTATATCGACCGCTCCCACAATGGGCCAATAGGACCTTTTGTTCTTACTCAGGCTAAGTTGACGCCTTGTTCCCAGACTGCAAACATGATGGACCTGAATAAAGTAGTAATGTGGGTGCAGTTTTCGTTTCTCATGCACGTATCACCGTCGGGTACACAACGCCGATGCATATTCCGCTGCACTCGCTCACAAAACCAAATGAATCGGCCGCACGTTAAATATAAGTATTAGGAATTCAGAATATGATTAAAATGTTTTGTTGGAGGACTATTTCATAATTATATAAATTATAACCAATTACTATCACATAGTATCTCGAAAGAAAGTGCATCAATGCGCTTGTTTTACCATCGCGGATTTGAAAGACGACTGCTTATACACACATGTACTTATTTGAATCAAACACTCGTACCCTGGGCCCTCACAAAGTATGCGTCAGGTCTATGTTGAAATAATAAGGTAGTTTGCGACACTTGTTACAAACATTTTAGCTAACATAGTAGACATTTTAATAAAAATGAACTAATCGCTTTATTATAAATTATAAGGAAAATGTCAGGTTATTAAAGCATTGCGTCGTCATATTGACACAAACCTCTTGTCACCACGATGTTGCCGTTCAAATCTTTTATGCAATCATTGCGTTGACGCTGATATGTTTTGTTATGTTTTATGATGATTTAATTGTATTCTATAAAGCTCTGTTGTTTCATTTTCGACCTTTGTTTGTTAACCTTGGTGCCATACAAACAAGACAAATGTAGGTTGGAAAATTGTTAAAGATTAAAGGGTCACAATTGATCTGCCAAACTAAACGACTGAAGGCCACCTTAAAACAAACAGTATGAACAACAGGATTTTCAGGTAAAGTATATTATGGTGTCGATTTATTTGATGAAGGAACTCGTGTAATAATTCGATACAAAATAAACCCTTCTAATTTTAAGTGTCTGAAACAGTGAAATAACATTTTTTTTCACTGTTTAGAAATTTAAGCTTGCTCTCACTCCCAAATAAATGTCAGCGTGCACAGGGCTGGGAAACAGTCTGAACAAAGTCATTTTCGAAGTGGCATTTCGCTCGCATACAATTTGGCGCACTTTTCTAAAAACTACAATTAAATGCGCTTTGCATCTTTTTGAGCAAAGAATAAATAAAAAAGTATGTTTGGTTGAGTGTCAGGTCGCAATATTTTGTTACCTCTTGGACACCGATAGCGAAACCTATGCCTTGCACTATTAGCTCCCTGTTAGTGTTTATAGGATTTGTATTATATTCCCTAAACAACGCGTACAGACCTTATTCCATGGAAAATAACCATTCAGATACGCAAAATAGGCCCTACACAACGCGTAATAACCCTTAAACCATGAGTAATCAGCCTTTCACAATGCGTGATAAACCTTTCACTGCGCGTTATAAACCTTACAATACGCATACTAAACCCCACCCTTATGTTTCTTCAAAAGCAGACAACAATTCGACAATTTTGAAACGAAAATAATTAGTTTTACCGAAACGATATGGGATTGCCATCTTGGAACTGTCACTGTAACTAGAGTGTACACGAATGTTTCGACTTAATTATATGGCCATTACCTCCTATGTGTCCTTACATTTATCAATAATTACACACGAGTTAAGTGGCATAAAATACTATGATCAGATTGAAATACAAGGTTAAACCTTTGAAACTCTCTATTGTTACCCTTTGAGTACATTCTCGAAATCAGTAACAACTTGGGAGTATTAACCTTATCCGAACTAAGCAATAAACCATTTGTGACACTATAAGGTCACTGCAGATTTCGCTATATTAAATTTATTACTGTTTCGGTCAGCATCTTTCAAAACGTGACCAAAGTGCTGACCAAGCAAAACTATCTCCACACCCAAAACACTGGGACAATTTAAGAAGCGCCCATTTCGACCCGTGCGCGCTCCTATTAATCAAAATTTAATTTCGCCATGGATGTGAGGGCAAACGTGCTCGGAGTAATGTTTATGGATATCACTTACTATAGTTTTTTTTCTTCATTTTATTGGATGAGTTATTTTATTTTAAACGTTATAAGAACATTATTTTAAAATACCACTATACGATCATTGAGCTAGATGAATGGTTATGGGTGCATGAATATTTATACAAATATAAATATATAAACAAAACGCTTTAGGTGTTCTTTGTTCACGCCAGTTGAAAGAATAAACCGAACAATATTTAAGTGCCACACATTCAATATCTGGTGTTTTACCCAATGGTCTTTTATAGTAACCATAATTATATCAACATCAATGTTTACGATTTGTATGGGAAGCCGATTGTGTTTTGTGTGTGTCTGTGTAATGTTCCCCCGTTAATCATGATCACACGAGACATTGCTGGCTCAATCTAAGTGCCTGATTGGTATGAATGTAGACTCATTACCCGAGACTTTTTAATGTGCCGGATCTGTGGCCAAGTAGTACGACAAATTATTTTCAACCCAGGGTATGCAGACTCGATTCAACGCCTCAATACTACGACTCTAACCGGTGTTCGCCAGGGTCATTCAAACAGTAGTCTCGTGTGGCAGCGCTATTCACTGGGGCACGTGAAAAAATCCAATTAGCTCAAGACGGAGATACACCCTGTCTGTCAGTAATGCCCCTTAACAAGAATGATACTCTCCGTTTAACCATTCAGATTAAATTAAAAGCGAGTTCCACAGTGTTTTAACTTCACAATAGCTTATTTGGCGTTTACTCAACCAAACGAGTAAATGTCCCTCTTTGACATCGGAACTCAACTTAAGGCAAAATAGGAGTGAATGACGACGTCAAGCAATAATACATCCATATATGCGCGAGCAAATAATCATGAACTCAACGAAGATGTCCATCTTACATCTTCACTATCCTTTAAATAGTTTTTATAAGCAAGTTTGATGTAGGATCTAGTGACTTGTTTGAAGAATAGGTCTATATTTCATGTTCTATATTTTATCATTATACACATTACATGGTTTGGCTGCTGGACAATTTAATATTGCATTGTTACTTATTAGGGTGAATTACATATACGTACACTTAATTGATTTAGTGGAATATCCAATAACTGGACGTTTCACAACTTGCAACGTACTCTCAATCAGCCTATGGTGTTAGACATTAATGCTAGTCAATTTACACACTATTTTCCCCGTTTCAGATTAAATATTTATTCATTTAGGACGGTTTTCCTCACAATATCAGCTCAAATATGGCGCGGAACTTGTTGCTTGGTATATCGTAAAGATTTTGTCTGTCATGGACGCGTTTTAAATAATATCGGCGAAAAACATATAAATCTACTCTATAATTACCGTTATAATCCGCCAGGCTTGCTGTCATCTGATGTAAATCATAGTAATTACATTGACCATCGGACCGATATTCTCCACAAGATTAACGACCAAGAAGTAAAGGTCCCCTATCCACTCATATTCATGTGCAACCATTGGAGTAGTAGGCAACGCTGCGATTCTTGAGTAAGAACCAGTACGAATGTCACTATCAAGGATTATCTTGCTTTTCCCAATCATATTTTAAGTCATTTAACTCGCCTTTTCGACTCCAATGAGTACCAAGCTTAATCATTAGGACGTTCACTTTAACAGCTTAACAAACATGACGTCATCATTTGGTTCGCCGCCTACTGAAAAAAACACATTATAAACTAAGTCAGTTTAATAGTGTGTAAATTCGTAATGGCATAGATCGGCTTGCTTTCTCGCTCCCTTCTAAGTAATTAATATCTAACACAGTATATCTTAACTATTACATATACTTTTTCATCTTTCTGTGACCTAACTAAAAGAGTCGTAATTAAATAATCTGCCCTTTTGGATCAAATTATATGATTGACCTATCTTACCAAAAAACATTTACAAATGACCTAAGCTGCAAGATACTCATTTTCATAATATGACGGCACATCTCAATCATATTTTGATTATTCACTTTCTGAAGAGTTTAACATTTACGTATACAGAAAACTTTTGCCTTTAAATGAAAGGGCTGATATACAATTCCATATGTTTAACATGTAGGTAAATACAATACCGCAAAGTTCTTATCTTAAAGTACAAAAGTGTCTGACGTTTCCAATAAATGTCATAGCAGACTACTAGTAGTAACAACAATACTGTGTAAAACTCGCCTAGAAAAATTGCGCTTAGCAAGACGATTTCAAAATTTCACACAATCTGTCTAGATCCAATATACTTGAAGCTCGTAATATTTGTTGATGCAAAGAAGGTCGTTGATGTAAATACTGAACCGTTGCATGTTGATGCCCAGCAGGGCAGAAAATTAACACGTCAGAGGAAATAACCACGATGCCATTTCCTGTAACCTTCCCAAAAGATTAGTTTGCAATTTGTATCGAATTAATTGGAATCCAGTGGAAAACATATTTAAACCTTTATCAGATATGAGCAATGACCGTGATATTTTTGCTATTAAAAGAAATTTTGCACCGCCAACACACCATTCAATTAAGTTTTTTTCACATTAGAAGGAAGTTTGGTTGTGCTTTTTCAATAGCCAGTCAAGACATGTCTAGATAAAACTTGTCATAAACATTGTTTCCTACTTTAAGGCTCAATATTCCAATATATGACGCATTGACTGTTTGTAATTCATAGTACAATAGAACCGTTAAGACGAATGTGATTAATGCACGTTTTGTTTAATGTCTTACTATCAGATCAGTTTTGTTGAAATGCAATATATTTTGTAATATATATTACAAATCGTCATATTACACATACCTGTGTGTTCGACAAGGAACTTTTGTGTTTGCGTGCCTTTAAATGTGTGTGTTGTAAGATGATGAGTATCAGATCTTTTTTATGACATGCCTATTCCTGGTATATTTTTGTTTGTAAAATAACATTCTGTATACTTGCGGAGATGATGAGCCTAAAAAATAGGAAATATCACGTTTTCTTGTAATGATCGCAATGAAAAATTGACTACATTATTCAAACCAATCTTTATGATAAAAAACAAAATTAGAAATGAAAGTATGATTTGCTAGAGTATTACCATTTAAGCAATAATTAGTTTTCTATTTTCATTTAATGTTCTAAAGCGGACCTTATGTCTTTATGATTCTTTCACCAAGCATTTCACTTATTTGAACGGTAAAGGCAGCACACGTATACTTAAAAATAAGCAATCATCATTTAATTATCAATTTGTTAAAAAATCAAATGGTCAAAATTCATATGAAAAAATACAGAAACAAGTGCAATAGACGAAAATTCTAACAAAGCCCTACGAAACTAAAAAACAGTCACACATTGCGTAAATTATCAATAAATGGTGCTTAAGCGCCTAAGAACAGTCAGTGAAAATAGAAGTGCACTGGTTTGTTTATCCATTATACTAGATAAACCTCATATTTGACCCAACATGCATTAATAGAATTAAGCCACCAGAACTAATGATGACACACATCTTGTTTATTGATAATGATTGGGTTCAGACGGTCATGGGTTAGTATAAATACGAACCTTTCACAAAGTATTGCTAATTTAGTAATGCACGTCTACAATTAGGCTGCGACTAGAATACACACATCACCTTTGGTAATCAACTTTTAATGGTAAAAGATAATACAGTAATGAAAGTATTACCAACCTAGAAATTGAATCATTTGCAGGCCTTTATATATATATTATTCACTACGGAATTGTTGCCTACGATGCTATCTGCTATGTGAGTCTATTGCGTCGATCACTGCAGCTATAAACATGCTCGATAACATCTAACAGATTTTGCAAAAGCTGTCAGTGGTGAACAAAAAATACTCGTTTATTTGATGGGATACTCATGAATATATGCATAAACAATGATATTACGAGATGATATATGTGAGGTACGCGTGGAAAATGTTCCAAGACATATCAAATTATAGAAGATATCGCTCTGAAGCATACGACACATGGACGTATGCAAATAGGGGCCTCAGTTGACTGAAACTGTTTATTGACTGTAATAGTAATGGCAAGACTGTCATCGCACACAGGTACGGCATAAGTTCACACCATTGACATGTTAATAACACATTCAAAATGATTAGTTAATTTAAATGAGAGGTTAGACTATATTTGACAATTAAAGGTCTGCACACTGGAAAGAAAAGTAAAATGAGGTTGTGTTTTTGAAACCATTTAAGGCGTTAAACATATACACACTTGGTAAGGATTGATTAGGAAGGATCAATTTAGTCTTATTCTGAAAAAAATAACCCAGAGACTTTATAATGCTACCTTGATGTTGATCAAAATTATTTGAGATATTTTGGCCGGAGGATTGAAGCAAAGTTTTGTGAATATTGAATATATGAGGACCAATTTCACCTAACACTTAAATGATATATTTTACATTCATGATTCAATTCAGAGGCATTGGAATAAAGTTTTCACCTTTAATTTCAGTTGTCTAAATGTAAACCGTACCTCATTCTTAAACCGTTTTCCCAAAACCCATAGATAAATGGATTGCAAATATTGTTTACCAAATAAAACCGGAGGAGAAACTCAAAGAATATAGTTTCACTTTCAGACAATTCGTCCTAAAATTGAGTATCCACAGTGCTGAGAATTGTTATAACAAACGCAGGTGCATGACTAAGTATGAACACTGACGAAACTGTCAACATTATTTTGGTTATTTTGAAATGTTGTTTGGACATCAAGTTCAGTTTATTCATCTTTACGGATGATCTCGAAGAGCCTGGAATACTGTCACAGTTTGACTGATTAATTCTTAAGCCATTGTAATCAAAATAGTTCGTCAAATACATATTTCTATTGGGAAGCACCAAGATTGACTTCTTTTCACTTTCACGTCTGTATTTGGTATTGTATTCATTTGTTCCGAACACCTTCTTGTTGGTGAACCCAGTGATTCTTTATGAGGGATATCTAGTAATTGTGCAGTTTCTGTGTCGATGAGTTTTCCATTTGCATCATAATCACAATCAATTGTCGTCATCTTTTTACCGACAATTGTCTCTCTTTGGGCTAAGAAAATACTTCGACTGCTTTTCGGAGATTCCGAACTACATTTCAGTTTTTCCACACTAAATTTACCTCCATCAAAAGGTTTCCCAACTGTGAAGATTTTATCACCACTATTATGTGTTTCACTGGCAACTATTAGAGGGTCATTTGAGTTGGAGCAAGGGAACACCTCTCTTGTTTGTTCATGATTTTTAGGCGCATTTTCAAGCCTTCCCTTGGAGGTATCACTTGACCTTCGAGAATCGTTCATGATGTTTTGTGGTGATGAATTTAATCTGTCTTTGGATGGAACAGGTGAGTATTTCATTTCCATAGGGACTGTTAAGTTTTTCATGATAAGGTCATCAGTAGATATATTCCCGTCATGAACATATTTTCCAAATTTCGATCGTCCCGTATGCATTGTTATAATCTGATGACAGATAAGAGCGTATGATATAATTAAGAAGGCCGTTGATGTTAGGCATATTGTTAGCGTTACCATTGTAAATACTAATGGATAAATGGTTTCCGTGTATTCCGTTTTGTAGAAACATGCATGTCCCGATACGTTAGGATAAAATGTTTCCATTTCGCTTTGTCCGTAGAGAACTAGGTTAGGCCATGCAAAAATAACGCCGGCTAAACTTGCTAAAACACATGCCCTTCTTTTCCCAAAATATGACATTTGAAAGGAGCTTAAAGGCCTACATATCTTTAAATATCTTTCAACTGCTATAACTATTAATCCAAAGATAGACATATGAAATAATAAAGATATTATGAATGTAAGTATTTTGCAGCTGATGCCGTTGGTAAATGTGTATGGGTGAGTAAGGTCAATCATATGATATGGTAATCCGAATAAACAGATCGAAAAGTCTATTGATGCCAGAAACAAGATGAACATCCTCGCTGATGACTTCTTATACTGGTACGTGTATACTAAGAGCACAACAGCGTTGCCAATTACACCAATTATCAGGATAATTGCGTAGAGAAATATGAGTGGATAGAGAGCCTTCACTTCTTGGTCGTTAATCTTCTGGAGAATATCCGTTTGATGATCAACGTCATCCGTATTGTTGATATAAGATGGCAGCATGTCTATGAGAGTTTCAGGGTAATTATGGAGTATATATATGTGCTCTCCGTCGGTATTATTTGTCCAGTAATTCAGTTCCATTCTCATACTTACTTGGCATGCAGAAATTCTATGACATTCCACGCAACAGGTTCCACATACTGTAGATATTGGTGCTGAGGAAAACCGTCTCAGGTTTATCAAGTGTTCATCTGAAAAGTAGAACATCAATGATTAAGTTGATAAACCGGAATATCTTGCGAGATTGATGCTTAAAAAGATGTCCACTTTATAAGTTAAGAGCAATGAAATGTTATTGGGTCTAACAAAAGGTAAAATTGAAATAAAACTATCACGGTACGTATCATTGCGCGAGTATAGTATACATGTATCTTAAAATGTAATTTATATAGTATTTTGTTTTCAATCACCATGAACAAGTAACCAAATCTATATATTTACATTCACACTTCATTCCTTAACGATGGTTGTTGTTTACCAATTGCACTTTATTTCTGTATAAAGTGCAATGGCATTTCCCATCGTTATCACGTGCGTTTGTTCGATACTTCTGTCCTGTCATTGGGCGCAATAATACCAAGGGGCGGGGCATATTTACTACGGAACTATTTTTTTTTAATGAAATCGTAGTACAATTATTGGCAACATGCAAAACTGTAATCTGCAGTAAAGCAGTTAAAACAAAATAAGCAACGATACTTTGATTGATTTTAATGTAGATAATTTCATGATGGATGGAACAGTTGAAGAAACGTTTGTGTTTAAAAATGCTGTTAAATGTCACGAAAATGCGAAAACAGTTAGTTCAAAATAACCTCTATAACTGGTGCTTGTATGACGTCATGAGTGCTGTCATTGAAAAAGTTTTACATTAGGCTCGATTCGGGCCTCAACATAACTCGGCCGCTGCATTTTGATTCGACGCCATTTTTTGCAGTGTTCATTCTTTTTGAAAGTGTTGTTTTTTCGAAAATTGACTGGATTACTGGGATTATTGACACACAATACCTATTGGGTAATCAATTAATTACCTATTCAGTCCTACTTTAACCATTATTTGTTTTGATAACTAATTTAAGCCTGAAAATTTTGTAAACATGTTCTTGATAAAATGTACAGTATCTTCAGCATCAGAGAAAAAATATTTGAAATTTCTTTGTTCATTGCATACGACATAATGGAATCATGTCCATATAAGTCGTATGTTCTGAATAAAATCGACAGAAATAACTAAAAGTTCGGAGGAGTTAGTCGTTTTAGACATAATTTAGTGCTTTTAATAGTCAAAACAACTGCAAAAAAAACTATTTGGTAAACACATCAGCTTGCCACGAAAAGACAACTCAGCAGAAAATATGTAAGTTATATGACTTTTGTGGTTTATTTCCTGTTTTGGTGTTTGTATGCAGCTACATTATCTATTCTAAAATATGTTTTTGTGCAAAAGTTTCCGGTCAGAAACCATGTCACTCAGCCTTCATTGTTATGATGCGGGCCCTGAAAGCGCATATGTAAAACAAAAAAACCGGGCATTAACGGCACGTGAATTTACTGAATAATGCACGTTTTCTACCGATAACGCCCGGGTTTTTGCGTTTTAATACACCACGATAACGGACCGAAAACACACATTGTATGCAATAATACGTATTCATAATTAATTCTTGGCCTTGAAAAGATAGAAAATAAACATATAAATAAGGAACTATTTTATCTGTGCATTCATTGTCGTATAAAATTAGGTTACGATAGCTGTTCTAATTTACCCACCATTGAGAACAACGAGTGAAGAAAAGAGAAAATGCTCTTGAATAATCAATTTATTTTAGCAGAAATGTAGATTTAAATGAATGTAAATATAAGTATCCACCCATTTTGAACAGCCAATTGCAATTGATTTCGCAATAGAAATGCATCAATTCATGTGGTACAAACATTAGTAAGTCGTTTTTTTTCTTTATTTATAATGAAAATATCACTAGAGTTTTAAACCAGTCACATTTTAAAATGCTCAACTTTATGATTATTCATACACGTAACAATAAAGGGAATATTAAGCTTACAAAATTAAGTCTTATTTTAGGATAAACTTATTCGATAATTTGTATTGACGTTATCAAGATGAAATTTCACTACGTACGGTAAAATGCTAATTGAATTTAAATTGCACATTGTTGTAACAACTTGTATGAGCTTTGTGAAACATTATTCGTGCGAACAATGACAATATGTGAACGAAATTACTAAGTAAGATCACATTGCGGGATGTATCTAGTTGAATGTGTAAAAATTATACGAAATTATTGAAAACAATGGTAAACTTATCTTTATTTCAATAAAACGTATTTAATTTCCGATATTCAAAGTAAATTTATATACTAAAATTCATTATTATATAATGTACATTCCCAATCCTAAGATGTGATAATCCTTTATCGAAGAGCAAAATAAAAATGCACGTATAACCGCAAGTGAATATTCCCCACTTAACACCTGGTAACTACGTGAGGGATTGATAGTAAATTGCTACATTTCACACCCACACGGTCACAAAATTGAATATCTTTAACGCAATTATAACGTGGTTATGAATTTAATGTACACATTTCATTATTCCAAATATTGTTCGATGTTTCATTAACATGAACTTTCATAAAACACACTGGATCTATATATCTCATTAATTTAAGTCAATCATTGAATATAAATAAAACGATCCAGCTGACAGGAGGCGCACACTACTGCATCAGTGCAAATTAATTTATAAATGTGTGGGCTACCGCGTTGGTTCCATTTACAGATAAATAGATAATACTAGGTTAGTGCCGTGGATGGAGAAAGTTTATATGGCAAGGCGGAGGAACTTATCGGGTGAGCCGATAAATTCCGCAGCCGAGCCAGATAAATTTTCTCCATCCACGGCACTAACCTAGTATTCTATTTATCCTGTTACTTTGTTATTTAAACACTATAAATTACCTTAAAATTATTAAGTATCTTTAAAAATAAGGGGACAACTGTTTTTTTCACTGGTGACGTCAGCATAATAGGTATCCATGTTTAAATCGCCACCAAAATAGTTCTTAAAATTGTTCAACTTTTTCAATATGATTTAAGTCAAAGTCATTGCCTTTTAATATGAAAAAAATCAATTCAAAACATAAAAAAGCTGTTAAAAGCGCACAAACACGGATAACCCACCAAACATTATCTGGTAAAGTAACAATTATTCCGCAAGTCACAGAGTACAGTACACAGGTCACGGTTCAAGATCACGCGTGTTTACAAACAATCGCCACATATTAAATGGATTTTATTTATGGTAAAAGTCTTCAGAACTGCACCGGCAAAGAGATAATTCATTTCTGCTGTGAGATTTTGTTATTCACCACATAAATGGAATTAACTATCGTTGAATGCTGCACAGTTTCCAGCATGTGCGGGTGGGGTAAGATTTTCACGTCACATGTAGATTTTCTGGTCGATTGATTGTTTGCCAGTGTCATTATTATGCAGAGTGATAGGCGAGTGATTTTTGAGGTCGGTTGTTGGCGGACTATTGATAAGATACTAGAACACTATTTGTGCATTTCCAGTCATAATCGAGACTCATTGAAATTAATCTTTTGGATGAACAAGCCCGAATTCTTATACTTTTGCATGGAATCATATTTTTGAACAAGCCCTGCTATAAAAAAAATCAGAATTTGAGCAAGCCCGGAAGACATTTTACCAGTGCAGGGCTTGCGGGCTTGTGCTAATTTTGACCACTGCATTTCCTCTGACATTTCAGAATAGAAAATAGTCCCCTTTCGTGGTCACATGACCAACTGACTGTAGATAGACATCACGTGGACAACTAACCTAATAAACTAAAATTTACAAAGGTTACGACGTCGCATTATTAAACACATTCGTGAACAGACATCCGTTGGAAGCTCAAAATACGTTGAAGTATGAAACGACAACACCGTTTCATTCGCATTAATTTTACTTGTTACACTTTCAATGCTCCGTCTGTCCTCTCCGTATTATGTGTTTGTTATGAATAGTTTGCATCTTGTTTATTACTCAAAAAGACAATTTCAATGTAAGCCAATCGATTGCATCTTGAGTGTCAGTCTAAATTGTAATATATTCATATTAATCCTATATTTTGCGCCAGCTGTTATCTTAAAAATTAAATTTATATTGTGGAACTCAGTTTTTTTTATCAAGTTACTTAATTAAAACAGCTTATTATCTTTCATTTCATGTTCATGTTCTTCAAGTAGAATAATTTACTGTTTTCCAATTTCAGAATTGATGTGCTATGTTATATTGTTTGCTTCTTGTATATAATTCTTTCAAAACAACTACGTGTACCAGTGCTTCAATGCGACTTTAAATATGGTAACAAAGCGATCCTTCGAAAGGATTGCATACATGCTTAATGTGAAAACAGTGAAAACTGATCGGTTTAAGTGATGTGCCAGTGTTTGAATGGCGTCTAAAGAGTAATCATGTCAGTTTGAATTGTTACATCTTCATATTAGTCCCATATTTTGCGCCAGTTGTTATGTTAACAATTTATCTAATGGAAATATGAGTTTTTTAAGTTACAAATGATGCGTGCATTAAATTAAAACAGCTTATTATCTGCCATTTCATGTTCTTCAAGTAGAATAAGTTACTGTTTCCAAATTTGAATCGATATGCTATGTTATATTGTTTGCTTCTTGTAAATAATTCTTGCAAAACAACTACGTGTACCAGTGCTTCAATGCGACTTTAAATACGGTCACAAAGCGATCCTTCGAAAGGATTGCATACATGCTTAATGTGAAAACAGTGAAGACTGATCGGTTTAAGTGATCTACCAGTGTTTGAATTGGTTCCTTAATACGTCTAATGAGAAATCCTTCAGATGGAAACAGTGAAGACTGATCGGCTGAAGTGATCTACCAGTGTTTGAATGGGTCCCAAAATGCGTCTAAAGAGTAATCCTTCAGAAGGATAACATATACACTTAGTGTTAAAACAGCGAAATCTGTTCGTTGTAAGTCATATTCCAGTGCTACCATTTGTCTCTATATACGTCTGAAAGAGTGATCCTTCGATGGAATGACAAACGTACTAAGTGTTAAAACAGTAAGGACTGTTCTTGATAGTAATTTACCAGTACTTGAATGGGTCTCTTAATACGTAGACAGCCGATAACAACGGCTTGAAAGTCGTGATAATAACTTCAAGAAACATTATGTTACGTTGTAACTGAATTCAATAATCTCGAAAGATCAGATAATGAATGTTTTCATTTTGGACAAGGCACTATACTTTATTCACGAGCTCAAGACAGCACTTAACGCCGGCTGTAATTATTTATAAGAACAACCTCGGCGGGCAATCGTTAGGAAGCGAGCCATTTACTGAAAATATGTATATACGTTAAGGTTGATATCTCATTTAATATCGTTCTAATTACCATTGCAGCTTATTATAGAAATGATCTTTTCACAGGAATTATATTTGGCCATAGATGATCACTTACACCAAATCAAAAAGTATCAAGTGAAATTTGCAATTATCTCGTAGTCTAGTAAGTAAACGTTATCAACTCGTTTCTTTTGCCAAGAATATTTTGTTCATGATAATATGTCATCCACCTTTTGAGTTTTGTAACGCGAGTTCCGCGGCTGAATGAGCCTGAAAATGTGCCTGTCAAGTTATAAATATTTTAAATAAATAGTTGATTATCTTAGTCGATACAGTATTTTTATTATAATTTCTTCATAAACTAGTATTCTTTATCTAAACGTACAATTATCAGAATAATCATTTGCCAAAATTGCATGTAATTATACAAGCTCCTGGCAATTACATTACACTCCTAAATAGCTTTCAGATGCAGTTATAATGTATCGTTCTTACAAACGTACTGGATCAGACAGATGTCAGACCTTCCTTAGAACATTATGTCATAGCTGGAATATCATCTTACATATACGTTATTTAGAGGTTATTAATGCCGAGGCCATTGCATGACGGTTGGTATGAGTGTCGCCTATCGTCTATCGACTAAGTCTCAATGTTCGCCGAAAAACATGCCCACTTAACAAGCTTGGTTATCAATCACTATCATACTTTCCTTAATGTCACAGGACTTGTATTTGAAATTGTAATAAATGATAATAAATGATAATCTTTAAATGTGATTGTTTGTCAGGAGCCCTGCTTCAATATACCAAGCTCCGACCCTACTGTCTTGTGATCTCTATTCTACGATTCTTATCATTTCTCAACTAAATCTCCGCCCCTACTGTCCTGTGATCAATCTAATCCTGTTCAACTAACCTTTCACGCATGACTGTTTTTAATGTGTCAAGTGCTATAATCTGTGCATTTGCCATATTCGGTTGTTGACTACAGTCATATCTTATTTTCATAAATAAATATCTTGGATATTTATTGCAGGTTAGTTGTTTTTGTTTTTGTTGTATTGTTTACGTATTGTTGATTATAATCTGGCCATTTGCCATATTCGGTTGTTGACTACAGTCATATCTTATTTTCATAAATACATATCTTGGATATTTATTGCAGGCTGGTTGTTATTACTTGGCAAAACAACAGAACCCAATAAATTTATGCCGGCTTGAGCTACCGTCGACACTTAAGTTAATTGGTTTGAGTTTCTCCTATCGTCACTCGACAAAGTCTCAATGCCAACGCCGAAGAAAAAACCACGCCCTCTTAATAAGCTTGGTTATCATACTTTCCTTAAGTGTGTTCGCGGTTGCCTCCCTTAATATATACTATGGTGTTTGAGCAGGGACACAATGTTGTAATTGTTTAAAGCGATTAACATTGGAATTTTAGAACACTGTCACAGCTTTATCGAATGAAATAACGTGCACACAACTGTAAACAATTAGGGCGGTGGTATTTTAAAGAACCGCAACAATACATTAATGCAAAAGTAGGTTCTATTTTAGCGACCATAAAATATGCGTCTTGTTCTACATGTTAAAATCTTGTCTGACCTTAGCAAAGTGTAAGAAGGGAGTTGTTAGGAATTTAGAATTTAGTAAAAAGGGCATTCAAAACCTAAATTGTTTTATGGCTTTTGCCTCTCTTAAATGAAAGGTATATCATTTTTTAGCAACAGAAAATAATATCAAGTCGAAACATTCTTTAAAGTTTACGTTTTCAAAATCTTATTTACATTATGTCCGTCAAGAAGTCATAGAGCATTGTTTATTGGTAAGTATGAAAGGTTTTGCCACAAAAACGTCATCAAATTGTCCAAAGACTTTTCCGTTTGAGTGCAAACAGAATTTTAACAAACAAATGCCCTTGCAATAGAGGGTACTTAAAAATGTATTTTCATTTTTGGCCTTCATCGCCCTGTTTGATATGTATCCAATGCTTTAAAAACGTTTGAATAAATGTATAGAGGATATTTGTTCATTTCAGTGTAAGATCGTATTTTATTTCACGAGTGTCATGGAAAAACATAACGAAGCCACGAGTGAAAATATAGTTTTTCTATGATCACGAGTGAAATTAAATACGATCTTACACTGAAATAAACAAATTTTCTGTTTCTTTTATGCTTATTTTCCGAGTTTCATCAAAGCTTTTATGAACAGTAATCAATGAAGTTTCATAAGTGCACACATGTTCAAAAAAGTAACGAAAACACTTTTATTTTAAGCGGGGCATGGATACATAACCAAACTACTACGCCGCGATGAATGAATATTTGTTAGCAAAACAAATGCGGATGATCATTGGATTTTAAACATTTTTCTTAGCTTTAGAGTGCGTTTCATGATACATGGATATTCAGTAATCTTACTGTCAGAGACCAGTCTGTTTTGCTTGAAGACAGGTCGTTTTCAAGGTAATGATGAGGACCACGCTAGTTTGTTGACATATTTTGAGGCGTGGGTGGGGTAAAAAATATCAGATTATCAGATTACCCAAGAACCAGCCATTTGACATTCACTTACTTTTTCATTTCAGAAGCCATTTCGACTGTCATTACTCTAAATATACCACAATATATTGTTTTTACAAAACTAACATACCTCGAAGTTAATTACGGACAATACCAATATACGTCTGATGTAGAGAGTTTCTCAGGTGTTTATTTCTTTTTTGTTCCAACATGTATGCTTAAACACTGTTATTCTAAAAATACATGTTTTCCCGCATAATGAGCTTTTATGAACCCATAGGTTGTTAGATTTATTTATTTCATTTTACAAATGATATCAGGACACTGTTTTAACCTTTGACACATGATAATACTTAACCCAATCATAGTTGGTATTTAATTATTAAAAGATTGAAAACACTTAAGCTCTTTTGATACAAGAAGTGGTTTCGTGTGTTTATGATTCAACAAAGTAAGGCATAGACAAATTGATCTTGGTTTAGCCTCAACTAGCTGGTAGGATCAGGTCCTTGCAAACCATTAAAATATCGTTTTTCAAATTTCTAATTATGTTAAGAAAATGCATTTATAAAGCTAAAAAAACAATAAAATAAATTAAAAAAGTATTGTTCTAACCATTGCAAATTGTTTGCCTTAGAAGTATACGATTATTTGAAGTCTTTTAAATGTTCAATGCAGTTATTAGTCTCCCTATGGATTTTGAGCTTTTAATACTGTATCATTTTATTGCATCATATATAGTTGCATTGGTGACATTCACAACAGATCAGTGTAATGGGGGAAATAACATCATTGAAGCATAAATCACCGTGAACATGCATATACTACACGTGCAGACGTCACATGCAGATGAATACATCCATCTGGATCAGCGGTAACATGCGACCAAACACAGATACTCATCGTAGATTTAAACAGGTACTTTTCTATTAAGTATTTGTTTTAAAACAAATTGCATGTGGAACGAGATTATATAGCGTTGTCCTTATTTTCCAACAAGTAACTTATTTGAAGTAATTTGTAATTAAGACCTTAATGAATAAATAAAAAAAGTTTACATTGCCTCTGTGGTATACAACATCATCTAAAAACTGAAATGACAACTTTCCACAGTTCTGACAGATATTGTTAATGTTGTAGTAATTGTGTTATTCTTATTTATAACAACATCAATTGTGATTCCAATGATTTATGCAGAAAAAACAATATTAAGTCACGTAGCTCCTATTCAATCTAACATTCCCGTAGTTTATCCCTGAGGCCGACGCTTTCACTCTGCTTAGAAACAACAAGCGACTAGACAACGGAGCCATCCATTATATCGACCGCCCCCACAATGGGCCAATAGGGCCTGTTGTTCTTACTGAGGCTAAGTTGACGCCTTGTTCCAAAACTGCAAACGTGATGGTCGGATTAAAGTAGTAAGGTGGGTGCAGTTTTGGTTTCTCATGCACAAATCACCATCGGGTACCCAACGCCGAGGCATATTCCACTGCACTCATTCACCAAACCGAAGAATCGGTCGCACGTTAAAGACAAGTTGTAGGAATTCAGAATATGATTAAAATGTTTTGTTGGAGGATTATATTATAATTATGTAAATTATAACCAATTACTATGACATAGTATCTCGAAAGTAAGTGCATCAATGCGTTTGTTTTACCATCACGGATTTGACAGACGACTGCTTATGCTTAATTGAATCAAACACTCGTATTATGGGTTCTTACAAAATAAGCGTCAGGCCTATTTTAAAATAACACTGTCGGTAGGTTTGCGTTACATGTTACAAACAATTTAGCATATCATTCCTTTTTTGTTGAAGGAATACCAGCATTATACCATTTTAATGAATTACTTTGCTTATAAATTATAATGTATGCCAATGGTGATGTGTTAGACCAATGTCTTTCTTTGTAAATGTGTATTACTATATTGCTTTTGATGCACTGGTTTAAAGTGACGCTCCTACGTTGGAAAGAACGAAATGCTCAGCATATTTCGGCATTATGCCGAAAGTGTTCATTACTTAATTGGAAATTGAATAGTTTTTGCTTGAAATTGAAGCTTCCTTATCGAATCACATTAGTGATTTTATTTATTATTTAATGGAAACATGTTTTCCCTTTGAATTAAAGGGCTTATATATAATTTCATATGTTTGACATGTAGATAAATACAAGACAATACATTTTTTTAGTATAAAAGTGTCTGACGTTCCAATAAATGTTATTGATGACTACCAGTAGGTAACATTTGGTTGTTCCAAAGATCATAAACTATCATAGTAAAATCATTACTGTGTAAAACTCGCCTGGAAGTCGAACAACTACGCTAACAAGAGTCATTTCTACATGATGTAGACAACAAAATATTGCACTTTCCATTTAAGTCGATTTCAAAATTCCACACAATCTGTCTAGATCCAATATATTTGAAGCGCGTATACATTGTTCATGTCAATAAAAAAGTTGTAATAAATACTGAATATTCTGTTAATGCTCAGCAGTGCAGAAAATTAACACGTCAAAGGAAATAACCGCGATGCCATTTCCTGTAACCTTCCCAAAATATAAGTTTGCAATTTGTATCGAATAGACTGCAATCCAGTGGAAAACATTTTATCAGATATCAGCAATGACCGTGACATATTTGGTATTATAAGGAATTTTAGAACGCCAACATACCATTCAATTATTTATTTTTTCACATTAAAAGGAATATCAAAATTTATATTACGTTTGGTTGTGCTTTTTCAATAGCCAGTCAACAAGACATGTCTAGATAAAACTTGTCATAAACATTGTTTCCTACTTTAAGGCTCAATATTCCAATAAATGACGCATTGACTGTTTGAAATTAACTGTACAATAGAAACATGATTGTGTTTAATGCACGTTTTGTTTAATATCTTACTATCAGGTCAGTTTCGTTTAAATGCAATATATATTGTAGTATATATAACAAATCGTCATATTATACATAACTGTGTTTAACGAGGAAATTTGTGTGAGCCTTTAAATTTGTGTATTGTAAGATGACGAGTATCAGATCTTTTTATCACATGCCTATTCCCGGTATATTTTTTTTTGTAAAATAACATTCTGTATACTTGCGGAGATGATGAGCCGAATACCACACAGGCATGCCATTTCCCGCGCTACATGCATTCAAATATGTAGATCCCGCAATTATGTAATAAAAAATATATATCAGCTTTGCTTCGCAATCGATATCGCAAAGATTCCATTTATAAGTTGAAAGAATACTGAGATGATGTCCAGAAAAATCAACCAAAAAACCTTAACTGTATTATTTTGTTAAATTTGCGCTTCCTTAAAATGTTGACCTAGACGTTGTAAGTTTGCTATATATTCATGACGTCATTTATTGTTTAAAAAATAGAAAATATCACGTTTTCTTCTATTGATCAGAAAGAAAAATTGACTACTTTATTCAAACCAATCTTTATGATAAAAACAAAATTAGAAATGAACGTATGATTTGCTAGATTATTACCATTTAGGCAATAATTAGTTTTGTATTTTCATTTAATGTTTTGAAGCGGACCTTATGTCTTTATGATTCTTTGACCAAGCATTACACTTATTTGAACGGTAAAGGCAGCACACGTATACTTTAAAAATAAGCAATCTTCATTTAATTATCAATTTGTTTAAAATCAAACGGTCAAAATTCATATGAAAAAATACTAAATCAAGTCCAATAGACGAAAGTTCAAACAAAGCCCTACGAAACTAAAAAACAGTCACACATTGCGTAAATTATCAATAAATGGTGCTTAAGCGCCTAAGAACAGTCAGTGAAAATAGAAGTGCACTGGTTTGTTTATCCATAATACTAGATAATAACCTCATATTTGACCCAACATGTAATAATAGAATAAGGCCACCAGAACTATTGATGACACACATCTTTTTTATTGATAATGATTGGGTTCAGACGGTCAGTGGGTTAGCATAAATAAGAACCTTTCACAAAGTATTGCTGATTTAGTAAGGCACGTCTACAATTAAGCTGCGACTAGAATACACACATCCCCTTTGGTAATCAACTTTTAATGGTAATAGAGAATACAGTAATGAACGTATTACCAATCTAGAAATGGAATCGTTTGCGGGCCTTTATTATATATATTATTCATTACGGAATTGTTGCCTACGATGTTATCTGCTATGTGAGTCTATTGCATCGATCACTGCAGCTTTAAACATGCTCGATAACATCTAAGAAGTTTTGCAAAAACTGTCAGTGGTTTAACAATAAATACTAGCTTATTTGACGGGAAACCAATGAATATATGCATAAACAATGATATTACGAGAATGATTATGTGTGGTAGGCGTGGAAAATGTTCCAAGACATATCAAATCATAGAATATATCGTTCTGAAGCAAACGACTCATGAACGTATGCAAGTAAGGGCCTCAGGTCGACTGAAACAGTTTATTGACTGTAATAGAAATGGCTGTCAAATGTCAACGCCCACAGGTACGCCCTAAGCCATACCTAATAGACAAAAGACTAACAAATTCACACGTTAGTAGATAAACACATCTTGGCTTGAAACTAAGTTGAACACCAATGTTTCTTTACAAAATATCAATTTTGACATCATTGTACGCTTGTATACACTGCTTAGAGTAGTTTATCCTGTTCATTTTACCTTAGCTGTATAGTCATATATATTACTTTCATTATCGTATTTACCGGAAATATATGAGTAATTGCAATCAAAATTTCTTAAATTTTTACCATCTGATGCAAAATATAAACGGTATCAATTTTAATAAATGATTCTAAAAACATATACATATCAACATCATTGACATGTTAACAACCAATTCAAAATGATTAAACAATTATTAATCAATAGTAGGACTAATGTAACTAGATTGATATATTTCACCATCGAACTGAATGGCGTTAGTTCGAAAATAGTATGTTATATATGTACACTTGATTAAATATGAAAGTTCCAAGGCCAATAACTCCAAAGGGAATTTTGCAATAACAGGCTTTTTGTTATTGGTGTACGTACATAGTTGATAATGAATTCTTGAGTAAGGGAACATTCAATGTGAGGTTAGACTATAGTTGAAAATTAAAGGGCTGAACAACGGAAGAAAGTAAAGTGAGGTTGTGTTTTTGTAATCTCGAGACTTAATTATGCGCACTGATTGTTGATCGAGATCAGTTGAGATGTTATATCCAAGAGCATTGTAACCAAGTTTGGTATATATTGAATAAACAAAGTTCAAATTAGTCTGCAGACAAAGTTATTTTAGCCATATACTGACACCCAATTCAAGGGCCATAACTATGAGGTCAATAGCACGATTGGGATTTAAAATATCGATTATAATTTGATGTCAATAAACATTGGAAACAAGTTGTCAAAAACTAAATACGAAATTCTGAAATTCTTGGGCAAAAATAAAATGACAACGACGACAATGCCGGACAATTTGACCCCTATTTGTCTGCCATGCTACGGAGGCGACATAAAAATAGTCCTGATGCAATCGCCCATGAGACGAATATTATTTCTTAGAAATGGAACATTTTCAAAAGCCTTTTAAGTAAAAAAAACATTTAAACATAACCTCATAACGTTATCACAAGTTAAACCCAGAACTACAAGTGCAACAGTATATATAAGAAAAATGTTCTCTAACTAATCATCTTCGTGTTCATTAAATAATATCACTGCTTTCTAAAGCATTTTACCCATATTCATATTCGGATATATGTTAATTATATATTGTTCTGATTGGTGAATAATTTTCTTTTATTGAGAGTAAACATTATATAATAACTGCCACCGATACATGGAATAATTAAGATTATAAAATGAAAACTACATGTTACATAACAATTACATTGACCCTATTAAAAGGCACAATAGCACGTTTGACCCATATTATTGTAAAATCAAGATGCAAGGCTTTAAATAATGGGAAGTGTATATGCTATATTGACTGTCAAACTGATGTTTTTAACGACGAATAATTCCCAAAAAGTCTTTCTTCAACAAGACAGGAATCCAGAAAAAAACAATAATACAAAATCTTGGTCCGTGAATAATAAATTAACTGTTTACATTCATGATTCAATTCAAAAACATTGGAATAATGTTTTAATCTTTAATTTCAGTTTTCTAAATGTAAACCGTACTTCCTTCTTAAACCGTTTGTCCCAAAACCCATAGATAAATGGATTGCAAATATTGTTTACTAAATAAAACCGCAGGAGAAACTCAAAGAATATAGTTTCACTTTCAGTCAAGTCGTCCCAAAATTTAGTATCCACAGTGCTGAGAATTGTTATAACAAACGCAGGTGCATGACTAAGTATGAACACTGACGAAACAGTCAACATTATTTTGGTTATTTTGAAATGTTGTTTGGACGTCAAGTTCAGTTTATTCATCTTTACGGATGATCTCGATGAGCCTGGAATACTTACACAACATGACTGATTAATTCTTAAGCCATTGTAATCAAAATAGTTCGTCAAATACATATTTCTGTTGGGAAGCATCAACGACTGACTTCTTTTCACTTTCACTTCTGTATTTGTTATTGTATTCATTTGCTCCGAACACCTTCTTGTTGGTGAACCCAGTGATTCTTTATGAGGGATATCTAGTAATTGTGCAGTTTCTGTGTCGATAAGTTTTCCATTTGCATCAAAATCAAAATCATTTGTTGTCGTCTTGTTTCCGACAGTTGTCTCTCTTTGGGCTAATAAAATACCTCGACTGCTTTTCAAAGATTCCGAACTATATTTTAGTTTTTCTACACTAGATTCACGTCCATCAAAAGGTTTCCCTACTGTGAAGATTTTATCACCACTTTTATGTGTTTCACTGCCAACTATTAGAGGGTCATTTGAGTTGGAGCAAGGGAACACCTCTCTGGGTTGTTCATGATTTTGAGGCGCATTTTCAAGCCTACTCTTGGAAATATCACCTGAACCGTTCCTGACGTTTTGCAGTGATGAATTAAATCTGCCTTTGGATGGAACAGGTGAGTATTTCATTTCCATAGGGACTGTAAGGTTTTTCATGATGACGTCATCAGTAGAACTATCCTCGCCATGAACATATTTTTCAAATTTTGATGGTCCCCTATACCTTGTTATAATTTGATGACAAATAAGAGAGTATGATACCATCAAGAAGGCCGTTGATGTTAGGCATAGTGTAAGAGTTACCATGGTGAAAACTAATGGATAAATGGTTTCCGTATATTCCGTTTTAAAGAAACATGCATGTCCAGAAATGTTAGGATAAATTGTTTCCATTTCACTCTGTCCGTAGAGAACAAGGTTAGGCCATGCAAAAATAACCGCGGCAATACTTGCTAAAACACATGCCCTTCTTTTTCCAAAATGTGACATTTGAAAGGAGCTTAAAGGTCTACATATTTTTAAATATCTATCAACTGCTATAACTAGTAATCCAAAGATAGACATATGAAATAATAATGATATTATAAATGTAAGTATTTTGCAACTGATGGCATTGGTAAATGTGTATGGGTGAGTAAGGTCAATCATATGATATGGTAATCCGAATAAGCAGATCGAGAAGTCTATTGATGCCAGGAACAAGATGAACATCCTCGCTGGTGACCTCTTATACTGGTACGTGTATACTAAGAGCACCACAGCGTTGCCAATTACACCAATTATCAGGATAATTGCGTAGAAAAATATGAGTGGATAGAGGGCCTTCACTTCTTGGTCGTTAATCTTCTGAAGAATATCCGTTTGATGATCAATGCCATTAGTATTGTTGATATAAGATGACAGCATGTCCGGGAGAGTATCAGGATAATTATGGAGTATATGTATGTGCTCTTCGCTAGTATTATTCGTCCAGTCATTCAAATCCATATTCATATTTTCGTTGCAAGCAGAAATTCTGTGACATTCCAAGCAACAGGTTCCTCACAATATAGATATTGGTGCTGAGGAAAACCGTCCCAGGTTTATGAAGTTTTCATCTGAAATGTAAAACATCACTGATTAAGTTGATAAACAGAAATATCTTGCTGATTAAGAGGATGGTGCTTAAAAAGAAGTCCGCTTAGAGGTTTAGAGTAATGAAATGTTATTGGGTCTAAGTCTAAGTATAAGTACACTTGAAATGAAACTATCACGGTACGTATTATTGCGTGATTAAAGTATACATGTATTTTATAATGTGATTTACAATTAGGTTCTCACACACTTATAATGAACTCGTAGCTAAATCTATCAATGTCTAGGATATAGTGTCTTTACAGAAGTTCGTCTATGTTATTTGCCACTTCGTGTGTTGCCGTTCATAATCTTTTTATGGAGTGCTAAGTTAAGTTAATTATTGCGTAAAATCGTTAAGCAAACGTTAGTGATTGTCTTATTGAGATGTCCCAGTGTTTATGTTTAACTGTTTTGTAAGGAGGTGACAAATCAGTTTGGTGTCAATCTTTCTACCTGTGTGTTTGTGCGAGAGTAGTAGCGTCGTCTTTATCACGCGTTCTACTTACTTCCGATGAAGGCGCGTTCTACTTTCTTCCGAAGAGACGTTAGTGTAAGTATTGCTTGTTTACTTTCGTTGTACATGCTTTCTACAATGTCTTTATTTACTACATTATGTGAACTTTTTCTACAGACACTTTTTATGTACAAACACTCGCTTGTGTTAGAACGCTAACGACTATTTTCAACTCAAATATATGAAGAACTCATGCAATGAACGTGTGTTCGAATACACTTCATATGACAAAGGACAAGTACCCATTGGGAAAAATAGATAGACTAAAACTCATCAGCAATGAACCTTCTGTGATTTCGTTAAATGATCAAACACAAAAAGCAAAACTTAAACATCTAGAAACATACAGTGCAACATAAGATAAATGCACTTGATTTCGCAATAGAAATGTATCAATCCTTGTGGGACAAACATTAGTAAGTCTTTTTTTATCCTAATTAATAATGAAAATATCTCAAGAGTGTTAATCCGGTCGCATTTTCGAATGCTCACCCTTATGCTTGTCCATACACGTAACAATTAAGGCAAGATTAAGCTTACAAAATTAAGTCTTATTTTAGAATATCTGAATTTGTATAATTGTAATAAGGTTAATGACTTTCTTGTTTGGAGGAATAAAAAGTATATTTCAATCTACATGTTTAATGTTTACATGTAAATGAATCGTTTTAATTTGTCTTCACGTTATCAATGTGAAATTTAACTACGTACGGTATATCGTAATTGCATTTCAATGACATAATTATGCACACTGCTGTAACAACTTATATGAGCTTTGTGAAACATTAATCGCGCAAACAATGAAAACATGTGAATGAAGTTACTAAGTAAGATAAAACCGGGGGATTTATCTAGTTAAATGTTTAATGATTGTATGAAATTATATAAAACAATGGTAAACTTATCTCTATTTCAAAAAAAAGTATTTAGATTTCCAATATCCAAAGTTAATTTATATAATGAGTTTCATAATTATATTATGTACCTTCCCAATCCTTAGACGCGATAATCCTTTAACGAAGAGTAAAATAAGAATGCACGTATAACCGCAAGTGAATATTCCCAACTTAACACCTGGTAATTACGTGAAGGATTGATATTAGATTGCGACATTTCACACCCACGCGGTCACAAAATTGAATACCTTTAACGCAATCATTACGTGGTTATGAATTTAATGTGAACATTTCATCTTTCCCAATCGTGTTCGATGTGTTTCATGTTCATGAACTTTCATAGAACACACTGGTTTTATATTTCATTTCTTTTAAGAAGACATGGTAGTTATAAGTAGCAAAGGAACTGAAACGTAAGAAGCAGGTGTATAATACCGGATACCTTGAAAACTACATTGAAAAACCCTGTGCTAAATCATTGAGTATAAGTAAAACGATCCAGCTTGCAAGAGGCGCACACTACAGCATCAGTGTATATTAATCTATAAATGTGTTGGCTACCGCGTTGGTTCCATTAACAGATAAACAAAGGTTACGACTAAACACATTCTTGAACAGAGATCCATTAAACACACAAAATACGTCAAGGTATGAAACCCGGCTCAAGTCACATCAAATTTACTTGTTACATTTTCAACGCTACGCCTGACCTTTCTGTTTTAAGTATGACATTGTGAAAGACAACCGAAGCGGTTCTGCTGCTTTAAGATTTAGTTCATAAAAGGTTCGCTTCCTTATCGGCTCAGGTATAGCAGTATATGAGTTCGTTATGAATAATTTTGTGTATTACACAAAGATACTGTTTTATCATAATTTGAGAAAACCACAGCTTTCAATTTGCAATGTAAGCCAATCGATTACATCTTGGGTGTCACTTTGATTTGTAACATTTTCATATTAATCACACATTTTGCGATAGTTGTTATGTTAACATTTCAATTTATCTAATGGAAATATGAGTTTTTTAAGATACAAATGATGCTTGCATCTTAATTAAAACAGCCTATTATCTGTCATTTCATTTTCTTCAAGTAGAATAAGTTACTGTTTTCCAACTTGATTCGACGTGTTATGTTATATTGTTTGCTTCTTGTAAATAATTGTTGCAAAACAACTACGTGTATCAGTGCATGAATGCGTCTTTAAATACGGTAACAAAGCGATCCCTCGAAAGGATTGCATACACGCTTAGTGTAAAAAAAGTGAAAACTGATCGGTTTAAGTGATGTGCCAGTGTTTGAATGGCGTCTAAAGAGTAATCATTCAGAAGGATAACATATACACTTAGTGTAAAAACAGTAAAGACTGTTCGTTGTAAGTGATGTTCAAGGGCTACCATTTGTCTCTATATACGTCCAAAGAGTAATCCTTCAGAAGGATAACATACACACTTAGTGTTAAAGCTGCACTCTCACAAATTGAACATTTTGACATTTTTTTTAATTTTTGTCTTGAAACGAACCAATTTTTGCGAAAATACATGGAAGCCAGCTATAAAAGACTGCTGACAAAAAATTAGATCGCAGATTTTTATATTTTAGTTCAAAAATTGATGTTGTGTGTATTTTTTTTAAACCGTTAGTAACGGTTTAAGCCATAAACATTAATTTTCGAACGGAAATATGAAAATCTGCGATTTGATCTTTTGTCAGCAATTTTTTATCATTGGTTTGCAGATATTTACGCAAAAATTTGCTCTTTCTATGACAAAAATAAAAAAAAGTTGTAAATGTAATGGTATATCTGTGAGAGTGCAGCTTTAAAACAGCAAAGACTGTTTGTTGCTAGTGATGTTACAGTGCTTCCATTTGTCGCTATATATGTCTGGAAGAGTGATCCTTTGGAGGAATGGCATACACACTAAGTGTTCAAACAGAAAGGAGAGTTCTTTGTAAGTAGTTGACCAGTGCTTGAATGGGTCACTTAATACGTAGACAGCCGCTAACAACGGCTTGAAGGTCGTAATAATAACTTTAAGAAACACGGTGTAACTTTGTAACTGTATTCAATGATCATGAAAGAACAGATAATAATTGTATTCATTTTGGACAAAGCACTTTACGTTATTCCCGAGCTTCAGACAACACATAACGTCGGCTGTAATTATTTATAATAACATTCTCGGCGAGCAATCGTAAGGAAGCGAACCATTAACTCAAAGTATGTATTACGTTAAGGTTGATAACTCATTTAATATCGTTCTAATTACCGTTGCAGCTTATTATAGAAATGATCGTTTCACAGGAATTATATTTGCCTTATAGATGATGACTTACACCAAATCAAAACGTATGAAATGGTATTAGCAATTACATACTAGTTTAGTAAGTAAATGTCATCATCTCGTTTCTTTTGCCAAAAACATATTTGTTCAATATAATATGCCATCTTGCTCTTGAGTTTTGGTACGCCAGTTCCGCAGCTGAATGAGCCTGATAATCTGCCTGTCAAGTTATGAATATTTCAAAGAAATAGTTCATTATCTTAGCCTATACACGATTTCCATTATGATCTTTTTCTAACTTAGTAGTACGTCAGCACAATATTGTTTCATCTTATCCGACAATCACCTTATACTTTATCTAAACGTTATATTATCATAATTATTATTCACCAGGATTGCATGTAATTATACAAGCAACCGGCAATTACATTACAAACTTAAATAACTTTCAGATGCAGTTATAATGTATCGTTCTTTGTAAACTATTTAGTGTTCTACCCATGAATATGGACATACCAACGTAATGGATAAGACATATGTCAGACCTTCGTTAGAGCATAAAGTCCGAGCTGGAATATCATCTTACATATATACACTTTTTAGAGGCTATTGATGCCGGGGCCATTGCATGCTAATTGGTTTGAGTTTCTCCTATCGTCAATCGACTAAGTCACAATGTCAACGCCGAAGAAAAAACTCCGCCCACTAAATCAGCTTGGTTATCAATTACATTCATACTTACCTTAAGTATTTTCGCGGTCGTCTCTCTTTTAAGTATAAAATGATGTTTAAGCAGAGTCACACCATTGTAGTTGTTAAAAGCAATACGCATTGGAATTCTAGTACACTGTCACAGCTCTATTGAATGAAATAACGTGCACACAACATAATCAGGGCGGTGGTATTTTAATGATTCGCAACAATACATTAATGCAAAAGTAGGTTCCATTTTAGCGACCATAAAATATGTGTCTTGTCCTACATGTTAGAATCTTGTGTGACCTTAGCAAAGTGTAAGAAGGGAGTTGTTATGAATTTAGAATTTAGTAAAATCCCTAATTCTTTTTATAGCGTGTGACTCTTTTAAATGATACGTATATCATTTTTGGAACCAGAAAATAACATAAAGTCTAAACATTCTTTAAAATTGACGCTTTCAAATCTTATTTACATTTCTTCCATCCAGAAGCCATAGAGCGTTGTCGATTGGCAAGTATCGAAGGTTTTGTCACAAATAAAACTTAATAATATTGTCCGAAGTCTATTCTGTTTAAGTGCAAACATAATTTTAACAAACAAATGCCCTTGCAATAGTATCTTACAATTTAAATTAAAGTACATGTATTTTCATTTTTGGCCTTTATCGCCCTCTTTGACATGTATCAAATGCTCTAAAATCTTTTAATAAATGTATTATTTTATTTATAATATTTGTGTTCGATATTATAATTGTGTGATCAATCTCTATGGTATCTTACTTTTTAACCGTCAGTTTTTACATGTAATTGTTTATATTTATTTCGTTACAGCTATATACTGCATTACGACCCTTGATGCTAAAATGAAACAGAACTTAACGGATTGTATCGCAGGAACCATTTACACAAGAACCAGCCAGTTTACATTTACTTCATTTTTTCGTTTCACAAAGCATTTCGACTATCATTAATCTAAATATACCAAATATACTATTATACAAAAATAGCACACACCCGTAAGATATTTTCAGACAATACCAACATGCTTTGTTGTTGAGAGATTCTCAGGTGTTAATTAACTGTTTATGCCAAACTGTATGCCTAAACGTTATTCTCTTAAAGTACTGAACTACCGAATAATGAGCCTTTATGAATCATCTGAATTTGTAGCTGAGTAAAAATGTTATTTTTCGGAATAACAGGTGGTTTCATGTGGTTATGATATAAAGTGAACATAATAAGGTCTGTGCAAATTACCTGGTAGTCTTTTCGAGCAATAAAAGCATCGTTTTTCAAATAACAAATTCATGCTAAGAAAATGCATTTTTAAAGCTGATATACCAATATTTTGTATTAAATAGCATTGTTCAAACCTTGCAAAAGTTTGCATAAGAACTATACGATAATTTGTTGTCTTCAAAATCTTTAATGCAGTAATTATGCATTCTCTGTAATTTGAGCTGTGTTGTATGTATCATTTTATTCTATAATGTATTGGTTACATTGATGACATATGCAACAGATCAGTGTAATGGGGAAATACAACATATAATCATAAAATCACCGTGAACAAGCAAATATTTCCCTTACAGACGTCACATGCCAATGAATGCATCCATCCGAGGCAAAGGTAACATGCGAACAAAACAGATACTCATCCTTAATTCAAACAGGCCATGTTCCTCTTAGTACTTGATTTAAAACAAGTTGCATGCGAAGCGTTAATTTAAATACAATTAAGCATAGTATACAATGTTATAGAACGTTGTCCTTATTTGCCAATAATTAAATTAGTCAAAGTAAACTGTAATTAAGACCTTAATGAATAAATAAATAGCTTACATGGCCTCCGTGGTATACAGCACCATCTAAAGCAACTGAAATGACAACTTTCCACAGTCCTGACAAATATTGTTAATGTTGTACTTATTGTGTTATCCTTATTTATAACATCAATTGTAATGCCAATGATGTATGCATAAAAAAAGTCACGTAGCTCCTATTCAATCCAACACTCCCGTAGTTTATCCTCGATGCCGACACTTTCACTCTGCCTAGAAACAACAAACGACTAGACAGCGGAGTCATCCGTTATATCGACCGCTCCCATGATGGGCCAATAGGGCCTGTTGCTGTTACTGAGACTTAGTTGACGCCTTGTTCCCAAATTGCATACATAATGGCACAGATTAAAGCTGTAAGGTGGGTGTAAGGGGGTGCAGTTTTGGTTTCTCATGCACGTATCACCGTCGGGTGCTAAGCTTTCTTTTATCATTTATGCGAAATAAAATACCTTTCCGATGAAGATTAGTGCAAAAACCGGCTATCTTATATGGCACCGTAATTTCTTTAATTTTATGGTAAATTGCGTCATCAAATATTTAAATCTTATCGAAAAAACATGTTAACTGCTATAAATATACAATGAAACAAGCATACTACGTTTTCATTTTCATATTTTCATATTTTCACACACAAGAAAGATAAATTAGAAATATCAGAAAAACTCGCATTTTTAATATTCATTTTTTTCGATTTTTAACGTACCCCACGTTGTTTCCGGTTTTATTGAGCACGTGCACGGTTTCGACAAAAACGCGCACTTGCTAACACAGATTCGGACTTTAAATCAGAAGGTCTCGGGTTTAATCCCCACTCGGAGCATCATTTATGAGAGTACTGGTTATCATCCAGGAATGTTAAATGGTTATGATTTCATGAATATGATATATATCTTAAAAAAGTTATGTAACATTTTTATGTATAGGTGATGATCGCAAATTATAATAAATCTTACCTTTACCAAAACGCATGCACGTGAGTGTGCATAATCGCAATCATTCATGCAACATATAAAATTAATCAATCATTAATGCAAATTTATAAAAACACATTTTGTTTTAGAAAATCATATTTCTGTTGCATTTGCTAAATGCTATTTTAACATTTCTTTCCTGGTTATTGGACAACATACCGCCCTTTTTACATTCAATTTTCAAAATATCAAAATTTAACGCCAGCATTAAAACAACGTTGACGTCAGCAACGTTAAAGCAAACGTTTCGGAACGCATGGTTTTAAATTGGTTGCTAAATTAGCCCGAAAACACATATATTTTATTACATAACACGAAAGGCTGAATATCAGGCTATAAAATGATAGAAAAAAATATAGGAAGTGCCGTGCATTTAAGGAAGTTATTTTCATTTCAAGGCCAGTCGTTGAACGTAAATATACGTGCACATTTATCTAATGACACTTAGCTTATCTTCTGCACATTAAAGAATTTGCACATTTGTTGAAAATGCATATTGTATTAGTTATATAACTGTATTAAGGGATCTTTACAGCAATTTCCATAAATTTATAAACACAAACGGCTGATCAGTAACACAAAACGTATCAAAAACGTAAAAAAGGGGTATCGTGTTAGATAGCGTCTTTTTGCACTAACCGATAACGCCGACATATGTCATTTTGGCAAAAATGAGGAAAACCTGAAACATCACTCTGGCCAAATTTCAAAGAATTTGAAAGATATTTTATTTTGAACGTCAATTTTGACGGAGCAAAGTACCCCACCACCTTAAATGCGCTTTTAGGCAAATCTATGTTGGCTTTTGCATTAGCAGCAAAACTTTCTTGTCAAAACTAAATCGATTTCCCACTACGGCAATTATTGTTCCTGTCAGAACAACGTTGTTATCTAAGTCCCCTGAAGACGAAGTGGTGGTGCCAAAGTCAATGGGAAAATGATGGTGTGTTTATTCAAAAAAGTGCTGTTGTCAGATATTGCAAAGAACCTGTTCTAGTATATTTAGTTAATCAGTTATAAAAGTTGTAAGATGTGCAATTTAGTGTTATGACATATATCTTTCTTCCCTATTGTAGAATCTTAAATGAATAGCTGCAATGAAGTCCTGCGTTTATCATACAGACAAGCCCATGAGAATGGAGTTTTTACAATTATGTTAAGTTTTTAACTTACTTCACCTAAATGCATTAAATATATAAATACATCCATATCCCTGACAGATCATTTACATGTAAACATAGTATTGTAGTTGTGCTTTCTTTCAGGAGCAAAACGTGTTTCCAGTAATTGATAAACCTTTATAATTAATGGACATATCTTTCAAGGGATATGGGTGTTCAAAATATGGTACAGATGTGGCTTCAATTTAGTACATACATTAATCTAATACGTCATTCCCTAAATGATAACCAGACGTTACCTTAGCAATTTGCCCAAACATGAATACAAAAGAGCCATTGCTGCGTCTCTCAAAAATGGAAAGCAGACGTGAATCATAAATCACATGCCACCACATTACAACTTACTTAAAGTAGAATTTCTTTAATATAATGCTTTCCGGTATAAGATGTATACATTTATATGAAAACTATAGCAACAAATCCATGAGATAAATCTCATTTAGTCACAAAGGGTCAAAGTGTTTGGGGCCATTTTATCAACCCACGAATCGTACGACTACTTTCGAGTCAATATTTCTGAATAGTTATTAAAAAGCGAATGTCTCTATTTGTAAGTTTAGGCAAGGTGCGTTTTATTTTGCAAGTAGTTTTCTTTATTTAATTTGTGCCATTCATTGAATTATTAACTTAAACTCATGATCATACGACATTTAGTCAAACGTTCTATTTTCAAATGGAACGAAAATGTTTTTTTTAAATGCGTCTTAGGAAACGATCCCAAAATCAAGGCAGGTTACAGGAACAAAATCGTATGAAGTCATATATGTTGTGTCGGAGGGCAACATTTTGCTTTAACTGAAGACTTAAAACCAAGATATTTTTCATTTCCTCAACATTTTAAATGAAATAAAGGCCAGTCTTAGCCTCTTAAAGAGCCCCGCATTCGTTGAATAATCGGAGTTTTATTTGGTTATTAGTTTCCTCAAACACTTCGACAATATATATGCAAAAAGCTACAGAAACATGCTCAGTAGCAAAAAATTTAAACATAAACCCGGTTTAATGGCAATGGGCAAACGCCAAAGACATAGAACACAAATTCACAAACAAGAAACATAGAACAGCACACAACTCTACAAACAGCACAGTGCATAAATACTATATATATATATAAATAATTGGTATGTTTAACAAGAATTGTTAGGTACCGCCTTGGAACGGTCAGTAAAATGTTAATTTACTGGAGGTTTGAACCAGTTTATGTGCACAAACCTCACTCTTATCCCAACAATTCTTAATAAAGATAAAACGCAAAAGATAAATCTTATCAAAGTATGCATTAACTTGAGGAAACTTATCAAAAAAAAAAACAAATAATAATAAAAAACGAAAAGGTAAACCCCAAGTACTTCAATGATGAGAGATCCCAACTCTATCTGCAGACGGAGGGAAACAATTCAGAGCACCTAATGCAAATACTTTTCAAAGATACGATGCAGTCATCGTTAGAAACCAAAAACATCACACACAGTCTGAACCTGTTTTTCGACACTGCTCCAACAGGCGGCGGTTTTGTGAAAAGGTTTGTGGAAGTGTCTTCAGAAACTAAACTTTCAATCAAACTCTGGTAAAAGACCGGAGGCTGGGCACTGTCTTTTCATTTAAAATGGTGAACAAATTGTAAAATTATCTTTGTTTAAAGTCTTCATTCAGAGCAAAAAATGCCTTCAGATTTAGCATTTATGACGCAGTTTATCATGTGGTATACACACATTGTTTTATGAGCATACTGTATTAAATTGGGTCAGATCTGCAGGCAAACATATTTATTATGAGCAAACGATATTGTATTGTGTCCGATCTACAGGAACATAATCGTATTTTGAGCGTTCTTTATAACATTACGTCAGATCTACAGGAACATATTTGTACTATGAGCGTACTGTATTATACTATGTCAGATCAAATAGTTACATTCTGGGATGACTGTTTTATATTGAGTCAGATCTACACTTTTATTATCCCATTCTGAGCATAATATATTACAGTGTGCCAAGTCTTTAGAATAATAATAAAAAATAAATAATAATCCCATTCTGAGTATACTATATTATATTGTGTCCGGTCTTTAGATTATATATAACATAAGATTGTATTATGTTGATAAGAGCATGCTTGAACGATCGGAATACAGTTATTTGTTTATCATAGTGAAACTATCCTTCTTCAGATCAAATGCACCCCGGTGTATCATTTCATTTTAAACATAGCAGTTTATTTAACATGAAACTATTGGTATGAGAAAAGAAAAAAAAAACGATCTAACATTATTAATCTAGTTTATTCGGAGATTGCATCGTTAAAGGATCACACAATATACACAGCAAATGTTATTGTGAAGTTAGTTTTATCAATAATTTACACATTCCCATAATGTTGTTGAATAATTAATCAATATTAAAATGAACATCAGAAATATCAAACAAAATGTAGCATATCTATCAAAGTGAAATTAAGAAATCCCTTTGGTCAGCGTTTAAATGTTTTCGGGAATGCAAATGCGTTAGAACAACTCCAAATATTTACACCTCAACTTCCATTCCTTAAATGAACTGGTACCAGAAGTGTTTCAATTTTACGTTTTAAAGTGATTTCAAGTGGTTGACATTTTCCCGCGTTATTGTGACGTCATTTGAAAAAAATGTTTCCGGTTATAGTCGGGTCGTTCTGTTTACAGAATGGGTAAGAACGGATTACTTAAAGGTTTTCTTAAATGAAATGAAGATTTTTTTAACAATTCTTGAATGAAATAATAAACTATTGGTGTAAATATAAGGAATGAATTGCGGGGTTGATGTCATTATCGGGGATATGAACTCAATTGGGTTGGTCAAAGTACGCGTGGAGTCCTTCGGACTCCACACACATTGACCAACCCACTTGCGTTCATACCCCGATAATGACATCAACCCCGCAATTCATTCCTTAAATGAACAAACAGTAACAAACTCAATCTATATTTATATGTTTTCTGTGAAACACTTACAGTAAATGTAAAATACAAATCAATACGAGTATATTATAAAATGTTGTTTTGATTTGAGTATGACAATAGTGAACTTAACCACATGGAATTCATGATCCATTGTCTATGAACGCAGTACAAAAGAAATAATTAAATGTGAAAGTAATTGATTAGTCGAGAACGTTAATCGATTCCTACAAGCACGTTCGTAGAAAGAACCAAGGAAATAATTGTATAAATTTCTGCAGAATGTTACAGTACCACGAAACCTAGGGTGTCTCTATCCATATGACGGATACACTAGTTTCCTAGCAAAGATATCTGTATTATAACTATGAGTAAAGTCTTCCCTAGGAATAGATACCCAGATGCTTATGTTCCTAATACGTTTTGGGAAACGTTTGATTAATTTTTGAATAAATATAAAGACCCAGACGAAGAAAAAGAAAAAAATCTTATGTGGAAAATATATCACAAGTGCAAAACTGGTAAAGAAATCTGCTATAAAAATGTTCTACAATCAGGCACACATCGTTAGTGAACTTAGTCATAGTATAGATATTTTGAAACATCCAAGAGATTATTTTCTGTGCCATAGCCTTAAACTCGACTCAAGACGTGAGTGAACATAGGCTCATCTTGTTTTCTTTGTATATTTGAATGTTTTTGTGCTGAAACACTACATGTTCTGATATGTGTCATGTTTCATGTTTCCGGAGAATAGAAAAACATTAACGTCTTGATTAATTTGTAACAGTTTGACACTGTAAACATTAATGCCAATTGCTTGTTAAGTGTTGCCTATTTTTCCTTTAACATTAACCCAATCACACATGTTATCGTCAGTTTTAGCAGAGGCTTGGCAAGTAGAACAGCCAATGAACGGAACATGTTTCAGTGGGTGGTTTACATTCAAACATGTAGTTATGTTGTAATCAACTTATAAATAGAATATTAAGAATGTATTATACTCTGAATAGTGATGAAAGACACATTCATCCTGTATATTTATAATCATTTGAAAAAAAAAACGATATCCGGTATATTTATTCGCATTAAAAAGACGGTATCAAGTATAACATAAATGAATAACAAAACAATGTCTGGTATATTAATATGTATTCGCATTACTTATAAAAGTTTGATAACTGTTGGCATAAACTGTATGTAAGGAAAGCGATACAATTGATATTGATAACCATGGCATGAAATGTAAATGCCATAGACTACACCTGGTTTATTGATAATAACAGATTACTCTTGATTGAAATCACATTGGAGTAGAAACCTGGCTTGGATGAACAATACTAATTTGACTATGATCAAAACTGAAAATATAAACACTCGAAAGCCGGTTAAATATATACATGAAAGTACAGAAAAAATTCCCACTGCAGTAAATACACAGTGAATTGCTGATTTCATCGTGTATTTAATTTCTTAGTTTTAAGTTTTTTATTTGTTTTAATAAAAAAGAGACGCAATTCTATTGTAGGAAGTTTGGACCTTCTGTACTTTCATCAGCGGCCTAGGAAAGTATCTAATAGAGATTTATGTTCAAACTGTTTTATGCTAAGCCATACCTTTGAGTTTAAGCCAGGTATTCTTCTAGAGCAAAACATTTGATAGTCCATTCTTAGTACGTAACAAAGGACTAACAATAGCCTACGTTGAGTTTAAAAAGATAAGTGGATGACTTTATATACATTATTTGATATCTTATATATATGTATATATATATATGCTTATATATGACGGGTTTTATACGAAAATGATGTCTCTGCATGAGTGGCCGTACTAATTGCATGTCCGTAGACCTTAAGAAAACATGACACTGATTGGCGGAAAAGTAGAAGAGTGACATGAAACCTTCTCCTGTTTTTGTGGCTGATCCCTAAAACAATTGACATCTCAATTCAGTGGTCGCACATTCGTTATCCGTCCTCCCAACTATTGTATTAACCGTATTCCGAGAGGGACGCTGAACACTGGTGAGCGTAACATGATAACAATAGCTCTAGCCAGGAATACAATCTGTCTGTACACTTTGCCCCATAACCTAACGAGACTGATACTCCAATGATAGTCCTGTGGCGTCGTAACGCACGTACACGCCATTTCCACCATATCTCAATCCTTCTTTTGTTTGCATCAACAGTTTGTGCGCCATACAAAGTTCATAAAAGGCCTCACATATGACAATTCATTTTTTGTTCATTTAAATCAATTAATTGAAATCATGGTGATGGAACAGCAGCAGGCCAGCGTATGGTGTAGTTAGTATAAACATATGTTATGTCTATTACTTTCAATTATTTGCTTTTCTCTGAAGCATTGAATGAAGTATTTTTACTGCACATGTTTATCATGTCAGCAGTCAAAATTGCAAAACAATTATATATCACGGAGAAAAATCATAATCGATCATGTATTACAATAAGTCGACTACATATTTTTTATTAATTATTTAAAACTATAACAAAGCAGAACGAAACGTTCCAAAGACAGTTTAAGAAACTGTGTATATCCATTTTATGTCTGTAGTATAATCCATTTGAAATATTTGCATATTTTAAATCTGGAAGGATCATTATTACAACCTGGCTTTAACTATTTTTAAAGAAATCAACTGGATGAAAAAAGCAAAACCTAAAATCCGCTTTAAATTGGAGTATCCTACTGGGAGACTATGAACAATCAATGGCGGGTAATGAAGTCTGGATTAGGAATAACAAACTGTTTGAGCCGAAATGGGTTTGCATTAAATGATATTAAATGCAGCATATTCCTCGCTAAATATGCGGCTTATATGCAGATATTACAATTAAAATAAAGGACAAATAATTGAACGACTGCATAATGGCAAAATAATATGCAAAATCAACATGATTTATACCGATCCATTTACATGATACGATGAAAACACCTTTCTATTAAATACACTGTTAATTAGGAATGCATAGATCAGTCACTTGATTGAATTTTAATGTTTGAAAGTTTGGTTAATGCGTTCTTGAATACCATTTCATGAAACATGAAAAAACATTGAACCACCTTTAACTCGAATGAAATCTTAAACAGCGACCTTGGTATGAAACACCACGAATCTGTCTATGTATACAATGGTGACTTGTTAAATGTGTAAATGAATATTCTTAAATACTTATAGTTAACAATGCTGAGGCAAATAATAGGGATGTATCCGTTATCCGCTTAACTCTCATTTCTTCTCAAACAGGCAGTGATTCCTACACTGATCGTTCAAAGACGGTATTGTTTTTGACATACGACCTTTTTAGATTGAAGTTGACTTTATATGCTGTTTTGAATGCTTTCAGTGTGTTTGTGCTTTTCTATTGTTCAAATGAAAACTACGGGGACAAGCAATGTAGTCCTAAATTGAAATGCAAAACATAACATGTTTAGAGGCACAATGTAGGGACCAAAATAAAACGTAGCATAGAACGGTATCACAAACTTACTAACACCGCAAACACCACACGCATCGAAAACTTCACTTTACTTTCATGTGAGAAAGAAAACAAAACTCTAAATTTAACGATCATAAAAATGACTCAATAAAACGTTACTCGGGTGGAGGGACACCAACATATATATGGCAGCATGGTAACATGGCAGCGCTATACACTGGGGCACGTGAACGAATCCAATTAGCTCAAGACGGAGATATACCCTGTCTGTCAATAATGGCTCATAACGAGAATAATACTCGCCGTTTAGTCATTCAGATTCAATTAAACGCGAGTTCCACAGCATTTTGACTTCACATTATCCTATTTGGCGTTTACTCAACCAAACGGGTAAATTTTCCTCTTTGACATCGGAACTCAACTTAAGGTAAACCAGGGGTGAGTGACGACGTCGAGCCATAATGCAGCCACATCAGCGCGAGCAGATAATCATAAACTCAATAAAGAAAGAATTTATTTGCTGTTTGTTTTGCTTGGCTTAAAACGCAAATTTGATATATTATCCAAATAGTTAAGATATTTCATCAAGCTAGAACGGTATCCACCATTTTCTTTGTGTTTCAAAAGATGTCCATCTTACATATATACTATCCTTTAAATAGTTTTTATGAGCAAGTTTGATATAGGATTTAGTAATTTGTTTGAAGAATAGGTCTGTATTTCATGTACTATGTTTTATCACCAAACACAATACATGTTTTTGCTGCTGGACAAGTTAATATTGCTACTATTGTTACTTATTAGGACGAATTACATATACGAACACTTAATTGATTTAGTGGAGTTTTCAATTACTAGACGTTTCACAAGTTGCAACGTATCTCAATCAGCCTATGTTGCTAGACATTAATGCTAGTCAATTTACTCATCATTTCCCCCGTTTCGGATGAAATATTAATGCATTTGGAACGGTTTGCCTCACATATCAGCTCAAATATTATTTACATGGCGAGGAACTTGTTGCTTGGTATATCGTAAGGATTCTGTCTGTCTGCCCGTTTGACTAGACAACTAATACCGGCGAAAAACATTACCGTGATAATCCGCCATGCTTGCAGTCATCCTATATTACTCTTATAATCATTTTCCACAAGATTAACGACCAAGAAGTTAAGTTAGTATATGTATATGCATTTGGCTTCACACATATTAATGTTCATGCCTAATAACAATTCTATTCTTTTCACTCATATTTTCATTTGCAATCGTAAGAGTAGTATGCAAAGCTGGGATTCTCTAGTAAGAACCAATACAAATGTCACTTGCAAGGATAATCGTGCTTGTCGTCAATATATTTTCAATCTTTTAACTGACCTTTCCGACTAAAATGAGTACCAAGCTTAATCGAAAGGACTTTCACTTTAACAGCTTTATAGACATGACCTCATCATTTGGTTCCCCGCCTACGGAAAAAAACATTATAAAGTCAGTTTAATAATGTGTAGAAGCGTAAAAGCGGCCTGCTTTCTCGCTCCCTTCTAAGTCATTAACATTTAACACAATATAGGTAACTATAACATATACTTTTCCATCTCTCTTCGACCTAACCAAAAGAGTCGTATTTTTCGGATCAAATTATATGATTGACCTATCTCACTAATAAACATTTACAAACTACCTAAGCTACCAGATTCTCATTTCTATGACGGCACATCTCAATCATATTTTGAATATTCACGTCCCTGAAGAGATATGTTCGTAATTTAAAAAGGCTTAACAATTACTGGAAACATGTTTTGCCTTACATACAATTCAATATGATTAACATGTAGATAAATACAAGACCGCACAATTCTTCTCATCGAATACAAAAGTGTCTGACGTTCAAAACAAATGTCATAGAGGACTACTAGAAGATTAAGTTTGGTTGTTACAAAGATAATAAACTATCATAGTAACATCAATACTGTGTAGAACTCGCCTGGAAGTTAAACAACTACGCTAACAAAAGTAATGTCTATATGATGTAGACAACAAAATATTGCACTAACCATTAAAGACGATTTCAAAATTACACACAATCTGTCTAGATCCAATACATTTGAAGCTCGTATTATTTGTTGATGCCAGGAAGGTCGTTGATGTAAATACTGAACCGTTGTATGTTGATGCTCAGCATTGCAGAACATTAACACGTCAGAGGAAATAACCGCGATGCCATTTCCTGTAACCTTCCCAAAAGATTAGTTTGCAATTTGTATAGAATAGATAGGAATCCAGTGGAAAACATTTAAACCTTTATCAGTGAGCAATGACCGTGACATTTTTGCTATTAAAAGAAATTTTGCAACGCCAACTCACCATTCAATTAAGAGTTTTTCACATTAGAAAAAATATCAAAATTTATATTAAGTTTGGTTGTGCTTTTTCAACAACTAGTCAGCAAGACATGTCTAGATAAAACTTGCCATAAACATTGTTTCCTACTCTAAAGCTCAATCTTCCAATAAATAACGCACTGACTTTTTGTAATTCATTGTACAATAATGCACGTTTTGTTTAATGTCTTACTATCAGATCAGTTTTGTTGAAATCCAATATATTTTGTAATATATATTACAATTCGTCATATTATACATTATGATACCTGTGTTTGACGAGGAACTTTGTGTGTTTGCGAGCCTTTAAATGTGTGTGTTGTAAGATGATGAGTATCATATCCTTTTTATCACATGCCTTTTCCCGGTATTTTTAATTTGTAAAATAACATTCGGTATACATGCGGAGATGATGAGCCGGATACCACACAGGCATGGTATTTCCCGCGCAACATGCATTCAAATATGGAGATCCAGCAATAATGTAATAAAAATATATATCAGCTTTGTTTCGCAATCGTTTTCGCAAAGATTCCATTTATAAGTTGAAAGAATACTGTGATGATGTCCAGAAAAATCAACCTAAAAAACCTTAACTATATTCTTTTGTTAAATTTGCGTTTCTTAAAATGTTGACCTAGACGTTGTAAGTTTGCTATATAATCATGACGTCATTTATTGTTTAAAAATAGGAAATATCACGTTTTCTTCTAATGATCACTGCTAGAGTATTAACATTTAAGGAATAATTAGTTTTCTATTTGCATTTAATGTTCTGAAGCGGACCTTATGTCTTTATGATTCTTTGACCAGGCATTACACTTATTTGAACGGTAAAGGCAGCACACGTATACTTAAAAAATAAGCAATCTTCATTTAATCATCAATTTGTTTAAAATCAAATAATCAAAATTCATATAAAAAAACACTGAACAAAATCCAATGGACGAAAGTTTTAACATAGCCCTACGAAACTAAAAAAACAGTCACACATTGCGTAAATTATCAATAATTGCTGCTTAAGCGCCTAAGCACAGTCAGTGAAAATAGAAGTGCACTGGTTTGTTTATCCAGTATAATACATAAAATAATAGAATAAAGCCACCAGAACTTTTGATAACACAAATCTTGTTTATTGATAATGATTGGGTTCAGACGGTCAGTGGGTTAGTATAAAATAATACGAAAATTTCACAAAATATTGCTGATTAAGTAATGCACGTCTACAGTTATGAAGCGACTAGAATACACACATCACCTTTGGTAATCAATATTTAATGGTAATAGAGAATACAGTAATGAAAGTATTACCAATCTAGAAATGGAATCCTTTGCGGGTTTTTATATATATATATTATTCATTACGGAATTGTTGCCTACGATGATATTTGCTATGTGAGTCTATTGCGTCGATCACTGCAGCTTTAAACATGCTCGATAACATCTAAGACATTTTGCAAAAGCTGTCAGTGGTAAACAATAAATACTAGCTTATTTGACGGGATAACAATGAATATATGAATCAACAATGATATAACGAGACGAACCATGTGAGGTACGCTTGGAAAATTTTCCCAGACATCAATATATACACACTTGGTAAGAATTGATAAGGAATGCTCAATTTGGTCAAATTTTGAAATCAAACTTAGTCGTAATAGTTTTGCCTAAGCAATGAAGCAAATTTTGGTGAAATATGTATATATGTATAAGGACCAAGTGAAATTCACCATTCACTCAAATTACTATAACTCCAGAGTGATAAGTCTGATACGACTGTTGATCTGACTTTTCGAGAAATCCATCCATTTAATCTATGTGTAATGGCCAATTGGTATATTTATTTATAGCAATCGGTTTTACCTCACCAATGTCCACATCCTAAATGCAAAAATAACCGTCGATTTGTATCGATAGTTTTGTTTATCGAGCGAGACAACATGTACAAACACATTCTTGTCTAGTACCGTGAGGCTCCTTAGGGGGAAACAAAACAACACAACGTTTTAAATGCTGAAATTATACTGTATTATATATTAAGAAAATCGGGGGAATTCGATTGAAATCAGCTTTAATATGGTATATTCCTGCCCTTTAAAATTGTATAATTTTTATCAAGGCACACTATAATTATTTCGTTCTTTGAATAAGTGTTTTGAGCTTATATCGGGATAACAGTCAATTCAGAATGAACATTTCTTGGTAAATAAGGCCTCATTAACTGCCCTAGTTTGTCGCCCAAATTTGGCGCGACCTTTATGACGTCGCAAATTTGACTATGAATAATCATATGGTATTGACTCCTTATTTTTGTTACTACAAGTATTTGTTCCGTGCAAGGCGTTAAAAATGAGACAACCTGTAAAAACTTCCGGACACTGCTCTCCAGCCAGTAAAATAGCATATTGATAAAAATACTTAAATTTTTAGAGCATTGGATACATCTTTAGAAGGGTGATGAAGGACAAAAATGAAAATGCTACATTTAATTTGAGGTACACACTTTATAAAGGGCATTGGTGACTACAAACCTGGCAGCTGACCTTTCTCTGTTAATAACCTCATTTCTTGTGGTAGAAAATTGATTAACTCTATGTAATGTTTTTTTCTTTTATGTACGTTTATTCGGAATACGTCCGTTATACATTGAGCTCAAAGCGTTTGTCATTTAATATGTATATCACGTATAGGACTTGCTAAGTCGCTGAGTTTGTCACTGTGATTTAATATAATACTGATGTAAAAGTCGATCAATTACATGAGAGTATTTTCTATTAGGTCCTTAAACTGTGTCTGTCATGCAAATGCAATTATAAGATATTTAAAAGCCTCGTGGGAGGGTCTGCGTACAATTCAATGCCACAACTTGCGTTTCTATCAGCCGTTGACGGATGCATGGTCTAGTGGTTCACACGTGAATGTCAATACAGTCAATTTCCTGCCAAGGTTGCAATCTGTTTGTGGAAAAATCAAATATGAAGAACCATCTTATCGGATGGTTAACACCCAACTTGCACAAAGGCTAGAAAAGTCATGGGAATTAGGGAATCCTAAAATTAGTCTCATTGATTTAAGTTTAATATTGCCTTTATTGTTACGTGTTTGGATAAGCAAAAGGTTGAACATTCGAAAATGTGTCCTTTTAAAACTCTAGTGATTTTTCCGATATTTGTATCGACAACCCCCGACTTAGTTATGTTTGTACCAAATGAGCTGACGCATTTCTATTGTTTCCGGTGTTCAGCCCTTTAATTGTCAAATATAGTCTCACCTCACATTAAATGTTTCCTTACTCAAGAATGTATTATCAAATATTTACGTACACTTATTCCCTTTCGAGTCATTGGCCTCGGATTTTTTTTACCAATGTGTACATATATTACATACTATTTTCGAACTAACATCATTAAGCTAAATGGTGAAAAATATCAATCTAGTAACATTTAATTTAGTCCTACTATTAATTAATAATTATTTAATAATTTTGCATTCCAAAAAGTTGACGCTCCAAAAAGGCGACTCATTACGCTGAAATGTAGGTCCCAATCATGTTGATCTGGTATTAATGATCGTCAATTGTATTCCCTGACGACATTGCAATGCTTTCAATATTTGAAGCAAAACCATACACTATTTTTGCGTCTGTAATTTGGTTTAAACGGACTTCCAAAAGGATTAAAACAATCGAACTCTTTTGGAAAACGTTAAGCTAAATTTTAATCTGATTGAGAACTAAGCATGCCCAAGCCCTTACAAATTAGATGGTGGTGTCGTTTCTATGCTATAGTTTTCTTTAATAAAGAAATTGTTGTCGCGTATATATTCTAGAGTTAAGGTTCTTGCTGTTTGTTTTCTTTTTCATATGCTCCGAAACGTACTCTCAGAGCTGATATCGTCACCTTAGTACAACAACACTTCATATCTGCTTCTATTTCTTTATGCATTTATTGAGTAATTGCACTAAGGCGACGATATACACTATGAGAATTATCCCTTTAAGCAAATTGTGTTAATGCATTATACACCAAGGGTAGACCAACCTGATGACAAGGACGTTAACAATTCATATTTTGTGTACATGGGACATTTATGCTGGTGGTAAAAGAAAGCGATTTCGTGATCTGTTTATTTTATACAATATATTAAAAATCTTTAAAGTACAATAGCATGATACGTTTACATAATGATTTATAATCACTGTAAGAATAATAATTAGCTTCATCGCTGCAATGTATTGAATACTGAATTTACTTTCTAAACCCCTGATGCAAAAAGAGCTACTGGTAACTCTCTGAAATATTTCCTGACAAATAATTCATTATTAATGCATCATAAATAATTATAAGCAACACGTTATGAAGTTATATGTAGATCATATACTACACATATTTTAGGGTAAGTATACGTACAAATTGCCAGAACTTGTTGAATACAGATGTGTATGATATGATGATTCGTAATATATTCTATGACGAAAATGGTTTGACATTAAACGAAATGTTCATTAAACGCATGCATCTGAACGTTTCAATTTTATCAAAAATCGCTCAGAGTCAATGCGTCCTTTATTGGAATATTAAGATTAACAATAGTGCAGTGTGTATGACAAGTTTCATTTAGACACGTCGTGTTGTCTGGCAATTGAAAAAGCAAAACAAAGCTTAGTATAAATTTTGATATTCTTTTCAATTTGAAATAAAATATGCGTAGTTCAATGATATATTGACGGCGCAAAATTCCTTAAACAAGCAATAGTTTCCCTGTTAAGTTCATTGCTCATATCTGGGAAAGGTTCAATGTAAGACAAAATGGCTTTGCGGAAATTTCCTTTGGCATGTCAATTTTCTGCACTGCTGAGCATAATCAGAAAACGGTTCAGTATTTATTATTACGTTTTCATTTAAATGAACAACGTATATGCGCTTCAAATATATTGGTTCTAGACAGATTGTGTGAAATTTTGAAATCGTCTTTAAAGGTTAGTGCAATATTTTGTTGTCTACATCATATAGACATGACTTTTGTTAGCGTTGTTGTTTAACTTCCTGGCGAGTTCTTCACAGTATTGATGCTACTATGATAGTTTATGATCTTTGTAACAACAAATGTTAGCTATAAGTAGTCTTCTATGAGATTCTTTGAGAACGTCTGACACTTTTGAACTTTTGGAAAAATGGAGTGTTGTCTTGTGTGCACATGTTAAACATATGGAGTTGTATATTAGCCCTTTTATTCAAAGGCAAAACATGTTTCCAGTTATTGTTAAACTATTTTGAATAATGCACATATGTCTTCAGGGACGTGAATATTCAAAATATGATTGAGATGTGCCGTCATATTATGAAAATGCGTATATTGCAGCTTATATCATTTGGAAAATGTATTATTGGTGAGTTAGGTCAATCATATAAGTTGATAATGCAAATGATCGGATTATTAAAATACGATTCTTTTAGTGAGGTCGCTGAAAGATCGGACAGTATATGTTATAGTTAAGCATACGTGTATTGTGTACAATAATAATGATTTAGAATGAAGCGAGAAAGCATACCGTTCTTAGTCAATACGGTTCTTCACAATATTAAACTTACGAAGTTTATAATATGTTTCCGTCAGCAGGCGGGGAACCAAATGATGTTGTCATGTCTGCTTAGCTGTTAAAGCGCAGGTCCTAACCTTTATTTTTGGTATTCATTGGAACCCGGCATGCGAGTTCAAATGCTGGATATGTAGTTGGATATGCAATATAATGATCCTTGATAGTGACTTTCTTACTCAAGAATCGCAGCGTTGCCTACTACTCAAATATTTGCTTATGAAAATATGAGTGGATAGGGAGCCTTCCCTTCTTGGTCGTTAATTTTGAGGAGAATATTCATATGATGATCAATGCTATAACTATTATTGACATAAAACGACAGCAAGCCTGTCGGATTATTAGAGTAATCATAAAGTAGAATTATATGTTGTTCGTCGGTATAATTTGGCCAGAAAACGGGTATATGGCAGACAAAATCCTTACGGTATCCTAAGTCGCAAATTCCGCGCAGCAAGCATGGCGGATTATAAGAGTAATCATAATTTAGGATTGTATGGTGTAGATCGGTATGTTTGGCCAGTAAACCGGTGCATGGCAGACAGAATCTTAACGGTATCCCAAGTCACCAATTCCGCGCCATGAAAATAATATTTTAAGCTGATATATGAGAAAACCCGTCCAAAATGCATTAATAATTCATCTGAATTTGGAAACATCGTGTGTAAATTAATTAACATGAATGTCATAGGCTGATTGAGAGAACGTTGTAACATGTGAAACGTCCAGTAATTGGATTTTCCTCTAAATTATTTAAGTGAGCGTATATGTAAGTATGTCACCCTTGCAACATAACAATGCAATATTAACCTGTTCAGCAGCCAAAAATGTATTGTGTACTTGTGTAACGACATAGTGATAAAACATAGAAAAAGAAATACAGACCTATTTTTCGATGACATCACTAAATACTACATCACATTTGCTCATTTAACAACGCATTAACCGAAGTGACAAGCATTAATGTCAATGAAGTTACTGAGTTAGGCATTCCTAATCAACGGTTTATTTAAACAAACAATTTATAATCGTCTCCTATAGATTAATCGGTAGTAGTGATGTTAATATTGCAATTTTGTATTTTACTTTAATTGTGGTATCTGCATATAAGCTGCATTTTCTGCGAGCTTTTAGCTACATTAATACCATTTAATGCACACCCCTTTTGTTTCAAACAGTTTGCAATTTCAAATCAAAAGCTCATTATCCGCCATTAATTATTCATATTCTCCCGGTAGGACACTTAAATACTTTCCAACGTCACGTGCTCAATTCTTGTTTCAGCTATTTCTTTTTAAACTAGCGATTTTCACAGTTTCCTTACGTGCATTTTGGGTATTGTCCGCGTGTAATCTTCTGATGTAGTTGAACACGATCATGATACAAAGGAGTGTTGTGTGTGTATTATTATATTTGCACATGACAGAAAAAAATGTTCAAAAGTATTGACTGAATATGTTTTGTATGTTTTTGGGGCTAATTTAATTGCTCATTGTAATTATAATAATACAATGAAAACACAGTGACAGGACTAGTGGTCGACAATTTAAATCTAATCCCTTGTTATGGGCACAAGGTTAGGGCTCAAACGACAATGAACTGTAGACATGAACATATTTACAGCACATAAAGAAATAAAAACACCAACAACAAACATACACCACAAACACAAATACAAACACCACAAACAAACCATACCCTTATCAAATTGCTTTACCGATTATTAAGTGATGGAATAATACTTCCTAAACGTTTCAGTAGGTAGTGTTATAGTTTTAAAGTATCTAATAAAAAACAGCTGTAGTCAACTAAGAGTTATACATAATCAATTAAGATTCATTCTCCATATTGCAAACTGTTGACATGATAAACATGGGCCGTAAAGATATTTTATTCAATGCTTCAGAGAAAAACAAATAATTGATAGCAAAAGCCATAAAATAACGCTGGACTAATGCTGTTCTATCACCATTTAAAGTTAATATAAATAAAATAATAATAATGAGAAATAGTTTTCCATGAATTGATTGTCATTTGTAAGGCCTTTGATAACTATGCACTTTTATATGACGCACAAATAGTTAATAACAAACAAAGGTTCGTTTGGGGATGGAAATGGGTTGGCATGCAAGTGTGTACGAACGACACCAGACTATCAATGTGTTCCGATTGAGAGTATTAGTCTCGTTAGGCTTTGGTACATAGCGAACATACAGAATGTATCTCTTGCTGGAGTTTATCTGATTATGTTACACTCACCAGGTTTTAACGTCCCTCGCGAATGACGAATGAAACAATATTGGCAATGAGGGATATCGAATGTGCGACTACTGAATTGACATGTCAATAGTAATAGGGATAAGGCAAACACAAAAAAGAAGGTTTCTTGCCACTCCTCCACGTTTTCGCCAATCAGGCACTTAAATGATTTCATAAGGTTGTACGGACATGCAAGCAGGAGGCCCACAGGACCAAAGAGACATCATTTTATGTATAAAAACGTCAGTAAGATGGAACTAATACTATCTTAAGACTTAGTAAAATGTTAATACGCCAAGTTGTATCCGTCTTTGGGAATGAACCCGATGGATTACAAGAAACACAGGGTTTTACCTAGCCATGATTCTGATGACTATATGCTGACTGGTCGCAATTTATAGTCATTTCGTCAGCAGACTTAAAGACATCCAGAAGAGACACTCTTCCTCGAATATGTTGGGTTTCGATGAGCATAAGTCTTAGACTGGACTGGTGTCTGATGGGCAAAGAAGAATGTAAGACGCTCCGACTGCGTTACCTTTCCTGTGTAGCGCAAGTGTATGCTGTCTGTATATTTAAATGGCAATTTTGATGTCATTGACCAGCTGCCCTTACTTAGTATTCTGTGTTACCTGGTTAGTACTATTGAACTCTGTAACGTACTTAAAATTGGCTATCCAATGTCTTTGTGTACACGGCATAAACTCAAGTGTATGCTTCAACATAAAACATATAGAAATAAACTCTCACTTTTTAATAAATTGCGTTGATAAAAGAACAGTTACTTTAGGTCAAAACTTCTTTCGATAGAAAAGGTGTACTTTTCATTAAAAGCATAGAAGACCACATAACTAAAGAAAAAAATACACGATTCACTAAGCACTTCATTAGTATTTGCTGACATATGACTCGTATTTCTGTCTATCCATATAGTATAGAATTACATTTATTAAACGGAATTTTGAGTATATTCGTTTTCAATTTGAATCAGCGTCATATAAAAATTGTTTGTCGAAGAAATATTTCTATTCCACCTTTATTTCGACTTCATATCTTTAGAGTTATTCTTTATAGCTACCAGGGTATAGCAGGGGTCGTCTTTGTCAATTACATTTTATGCCAATGTTTAAAAATATACAATTTTTTGTGTTGCAATAAACTTTTATTCCAGTGCAAATCAATTAACCAGGAGTTGTCATATGCATTTTATGCCATTTTTCATCAATATACCAGGTGTCATCTTTGTCGTATACATGTTATGCAAATGGTTATCAATAAAACATGACTCGTTTTCGTCTTATACAGTGAATGCCAACGTATATCAATCTTTGCCCTACATATGTAATGCCAGTCCATATCAATATACAAGACATCTTTTTGTGCCATACATTTCTGTCATTTATTATTTATATACCAGATATCGTTTTGCACTTATACATTGTATACAAATGATTATCAATACACAGGAAATGATTTTTTCCAAACTTATCAATACACAGGCTATAATTTTTCATTACTGTATAGAGTATAATCCATTCTTGATATTCTATTTATAAGTTGCTTACAAAGGGATTGCATGTTTGCATGTAAACAACATAGTGATGACATACGTTGGATGCTCAACTTGCCAAGCCTCTGCTTAAACTGACATCATCGTGTGTGCTTGGGTAAATATTCGAAAAGATAGGCAACAACGTACACGCAATTGGCATTATTGTTCAGGAAGGATAGGCAGATATGTACAAGCACTTGGCATTAATGTTCACTATGTCAATCTGCTACAAACCATGACGATGCTGTTTAATTTCTATTATATATGACTGCTGTTGACAAACGATGTGTGCCTGATTGTAGAACTATTTATTTGTAGCAGATACAAAATTTCTTTGTTCTGTATTATCATTTTCATAACAACTTATGGGAATATAATCACATCCATCGAAACTAAAATTGCCGTTTAAATGATACACCAAAACTAGGTTTTAATAATTTTTAAAAGACAACTTATTCAAGAAAAAAGAAGAATTTACCTTTTTAAATGTTTTAACATAACAATATGGTTCCTTTAAATATCAAGCAATAATTGCCGTAGTAGAAAATTGATTTAGTTTTAACAAGAGAGTGCGACAGCAGATGCAAAGGCCGACGGATATGTGTACGTTAGATATTACGTATTGAAAAATTAATCTCACCAATTTTGTGAACGCATTACACGAGATACAATGATTTAATGAGAGAATTGATCTTGCAAAACAAATAAGTAATCGAACTTCTTCTTATAAATGTTTTTTTTTTATACAAAACGCAATGTATTAAATGACGTGTTGTGTTAGATATGTTAATTTTATTTGCAATATTTTGACGTTGTATCACTGTCATTTAGATATGATTAACCTCGAACCTTGTACACTTTTTTCTACTTGGCGTGTCACTACTCTTGCATAGAGATTACATGCGTGTATTGTTATTTATCACGTGACTATGATTTTCTAACTCGTTTCAACATATAAAGTCGTATGAAGGGATACAAAAATCATGACCACGACGTAAACAAATGATTGCCACGAGGAACTTAAGTTGTTGGAATGAAATAGTTAGTCGTATCAAACAGATATAAAACATTCACACATGCCACTTCTATGCCTCAGTATCTATGTCACCGTACGTAATTTATATTGTATTACTCTAAATAACTGTTACAAACTCACGAAAGCATATTTAAGACAACCAAACCTACAAAAAGGTGTTTTTAAAGCTAGGCTAAATCATGACAGCAGCTTTGTGTGACCTTTAGACAATACCAAAGAACAGGTAACGGGTAATAACAGTAATAATAAACGTACAAAATAACCGTAGGGTAAAGTTGTTTACGCGTAATGAAATGTCGCGTAGTGAAAGGTTGATTATGCGCAGTGAAATGTTGATACGCGTAATGAAAGGTTGATAACGCTAAGCATAAGGATTATTACGCGTTTTGTAGGGCTTATTATGCGTAGCGAAATGTTAAATTTGCATAGTATAAGGTCTATACGCGTTGTGTTGAGAATATTTTACAAATCCTACAATGATGTCTGCTCATATAAACAAATATTTACCCTGTAAATATAACGATAAACCGAATTCTAAATTGATTCATTTATAGTATAGGATTGTATTTATTGCCACAATTTCAACTAATGACTTAAGGTTTGCGTAAAGCATTGATAACTGCCTACAAAGCGTTTTAAACCGGGTTGAATTGAGGGTGACCTTTATAAATATTTCTTCATTATATGTACAACTAACAGCTGAGGTAAACAAAATCAAAGAGAAATACAACTTTCTCTTTCCGTGAAATTCGTCCTTGAGATTGGGGCCAAATTTGATATTGGGTCATATTTAGAAATAGCTCCACATAAAACCTCCAATTCAAAGCCGCTGCAAAGTTGGGCAATGTCTTAAAAGATGTCCATCTTAATGAGCAAAATTGATGAACGATTTAATCACGTGCTTGTAGATTTGATTTTCTTGTCTGTTTGTTTTATTCAATGTTTTATCCCTGTGCTATTTCATGGGAAAACAGGACACTGGCTTACTTTTATAGTTTATATTGCATTGTTACTCGTTACGGTTAGTAACTTGCACGTTCGCTTTTATAATTTACAACTAAATTACTATAATATCCGGTATATCACAACTTTCAACAATAATCGAACATACTCTTGATAAGCCCATTTCTGTTTTTCAATTTAATATAATATATCTCATTGTTTAAACACATGGGATGGTTTTCCACAACTCTTTTCTAGTTGACATGGCGCAAAACTCTTTGCTTTGTGTGCCATGTTGAATCGTTTAACTTGCCAGATAAAACTGGCGAATAAAGTATACATCTTTTCAATAATTACTCTCAGCTGATAATATGTCGCAATAAGATTACCTGCTCCTTTCTAATTGACAAATCTGACAAAAATATACATTAACAAATTGCCTATTCTTTAAGACATCGTTTTCAAAATGTAGCTGAAATTTATTAAATTATTTATGATGATGCATCAAATCGGTGTTTCTGCAGGTAGTCCCTCTATTTTTCGGGAAGGAATGCCTCTAAAGGGTATTTATTACCACTTCTTTACGAAACAAAATTATACTTGCACCTGTGTTCCGGGTTAACCATAGAACATAGGAATAATACAATGGGATTACTAGTATTGCGTTTTGATCCGGCGAATCGAATTCGACTCGAGTGAATATTAGAATCAAAATCAGCAAAATAGGATGTGAGTCAGGTACGTCCTTTCGAATCTAAACGCAGTACGAATAATTATTTTTAAATGATACGTCGCCAGTTTAAATCAAATAGAAGACACGCTTACGCAAAGTAATATTATATTTAATTAATATGATAAAAAATGATTGACGCACATTTGTTTTCTAAAGTCATTTTAACATCGCGTAATAATTCTTGTTTTGACGTGACGTCAGCAGAACCTTATACGGTAATAGTTATACTATTGTATTTTAGAGATGCACCCTTACTCTTAAATAAGATTTACCAAATTATTTTTTTAATTGCTTTAATAGACCAAAAAATATGAATAAATGAATAAATGTCGAAAGCAATGGTTCTCATGAAGGAAACCGGGTTTAATTTAAAAAAGGTGCAAAAAACACGATAATTCTGCCTTGTGAGACGATAATATATCACAGTAAATCTTTTAGAACTCACCAAATATTTAATATTTATGCGTTTTCAGCTATTAAATACACGGTTACAAACTTTCTATTAGTAATTAATAAATGCATTATTAAGATAATTGTTAGAAGTTTATCACTTGAAGTTTATGTTTGTTAAACATGTGTATGTCTTGATTTCGAATAAGAATGTCAATTGAACATTTCTTGTCCTAATGACGTCTTGACAGACTGGAAAAGGACAAAAAATGGTGAGTTTTATAGACTTTCAAAGAAGGCGTATGTTCATTGTGTGAACTTAATTTTAAGTGTGCGATAAAAGACATCATACGTTTAGGCAGTTGCAATGTGGCTCCGTGCGATACGGGCTTTACGTCTGCTTTATATTATTTAGGGATGTAACACTGCCTCTATTCAGCGTGTTTTTTTACGGTATGACTGAGGACACGTTTTGTAGTTTAACCATTATACCTCAATTATTTACACAATCAAAGCTGTGTATAACTCGTCAGGAAAGGAGAAGACAAGGACGTGAACAAATTTCATACTAACAAGATGTTGTCCACAAAATATTGCACATTAAGCAATGTTAATGGCCCATGCAAGGATGCAATGTCATCATGAGAAGGTGACATTAAACCTGTAACAATCATCATTCAAACAAACATAAAACGTATAACATACGAAATAATGCAACATAAGAACTTTGACTAAGATAATGAGGTATAAAGTACACAATTTTCACTAAATGGGCTTACCATAATATATCAACAGCTATTATTTCATCTCAACTCATGAATTATGATTCATCAGTTCTTGGGGGATCTGAACGAGGACGGGCGTAAACAAATAATAACACTGCCTATTGGCAACAAGGGTAATTTAGGATACACCCACTCCAATCATAAATCAATATACTAAACGTCTGGAGAGAGACAATTTTTCCGGGATGTATGAGAATCATTTGTGTTAATAATTATTACTTGAAAGAGTATTGGATAATTGTATCATCGCAAATGAACAAATGAGTTACGATTACACGTTGTGAGCATAATTATATTTGTACTTTTTTTCCAAAGCATCACTTACTTACCGACGTATAGAAATAATAGTACATGTACATTAAACAAAATGAAACCTGGTGTTGTTTACTTTTAAATAAATTACCTGAAATAAGATAAAAATTGTGTCCGAGGCATGATATTGAAGATTATATCGAGTTCCTTTGGTATGCCGTAATCATTTTTGGAAATAGAACACTGCTTAAGCCTGTGCTGGGGATAAACATAGCAATGGTGTGAACATCATTTTAATCCCAATCACACGGAGACTGTTGTTGTTTTAATACGTTGATATATTATGTGCTTTTCTGGATTATTCCAAAACAGACCTTGACATTGTCTTTATTCATTCTTAGTTTGGTGTAGTCCTTTCCCCTTCAAGGATGATTCCAAAACATGCCGTGACTTTGATGTACTCTTTGCCCTTGAAGAAGGAATCCAAAACATTATGTGTCATTGATTTGTCTTCCATGATGATTTCAAACAAGTCTGTGACATTATCTTGATTCAGTTACTGTCCGTGCATTGATTTCGAAAATGACTAGATTATGATCGTTGGGCCATACCCGATATGTAAAGACAGTAAGTTTCTGGGTTTGTCCCTTTAAATCGTAATTTCAATTTGATCATTAAGGGACAGATATCTCTTAAAAATCAGTTTTGCCAAAAACACTCCTAACCAAATGAGGAGAGAGCCATGATGTAATTTGAATGACAATGCATTCACGGACATTGAATCTTGCAAATACACAGTACTCAAAAATACCAGAAATATTATAAATAACATTTCCTAAACTTATTCATCTCTCCGGATGTGTATACAGTCTTAAGATTTGCACGTCAACCGTTGGCATATTCATATGTTGGCACTCTGCCTGTTTAGAAACTTGACAACGGCTGACCCAATGGCATTTCGAATCTGAACCGACAATCCTCTTTATGCTTTTGAGATCTGGAAATACTGGAAAAACTTGCAACAATAAGAAGTGCTTAAGAAAGGGAGAAGACCAAGTGAATTTAAATCAATAAACATGAAAATGCTAAATCTTCTTAGGGAAAAGAGTGATTTGGCTGTTGATCGAACTTGTTCGTGAATTATACGTCTAAAACCTGACATTGAGTTAGATAAATATTGGATAACGCATGTTACAGAGCGATTACGTGAAATTGTCCCCATTTTGATAAATGAAAAGCCAGAGTTAAGTATGTAATTTGTCCGTCGATCGAACTCATTTGAAAAAGTACGTCCATTGTTACGTGATATACAAAAATGAAGAAGACTTTCTTAAATAGGAAAATAAACATGGCAATTTTGGGCAATTTTGATTAATTTTATCTCCGGGTTTAAGAATGCGCTCTGTTAAATTGTTGAACGAGCTCAGTTTAGATTGTATATCCAAAACCTTGAACTAATCTTGGTAAATATTTGATTAGAAAAGTTAACGTAAGGCAGCAGATAAATTGAATGTTTAGTCATTCTTTGACAATCAATTCAAAGGCCATAACTATGAGGTCAATAACACGATTTGGCTTTTAAACATCGATTTTAATTTTATGCCTATAGTCTTTTTACATAGTTGGTAAATAATTTTTACACGAACACTTAAGTGAAAATGAAAGAACAATGGCAACCAAGCCGGATAATATAACCCCAATTGTTGTGTAATGCTACGTAGATGACATAAAAATCGTTCATTAGAAGAACATTGTTTCTTCGAAATGGGTCATCAAAACTCTTTCACAATGAGAACATGTAGACAGGATCTTATAACATAACCACACATTGGAACACAAAACTTCACCAAAGTGACAAAGTATAATCTATACCTAAGCTGTTCTCAATGTAATGATTGCTTCCCAGATTACTGGTTATGCTCATCTTCGTCTCTTCATTAAAACAATTTTACTGCTTTCTAAAGTAACTGGTATATATAATTTATTGTCGGCACTATTATTATCATATATATGTATTGACTTGATAAACCATATTTTGAGTGAAAATTAAATATAAACTGTTTATAACATTTAAGATATTTCAACAAAACTTCAGGGACATTTTACACAGACCCTGTTAATAGGCAGCTGGTCAAGGTTGACCCAGATAATTGTACAATCAAGATGCTAGATTTTAAATAATGGAAGTGTATATACATTGTATCATAATAATTGTAAAGCTGATCTACAACTTTCCATTTTCTTATCCTTTATAATCTTTGTCAACATCTCAGTAGGTTATAATGAATAGTATCTCTGACATAGGAAGGTTTAATACTAATATGAAGTTCTTATCTACATTTGGGTATGTTTTTGAAGCCGAATAATTTACCATCATTCTAACTTCTACAGGACAGACAAAACAATAATGCAGTATCTTGGCGCTTAAATACTCTTTTAACAGTATATTTATTTTTCAACTAAAAGTTGAATAATTACAAATACATTGAATTGTAGTCGTCGCTTTCGATGTCGGTTTTCTAAACGTAAACCGCACTTACTTCTTAAACTGTTTGTCCCCAAACCTATGATAAAGTGATTGCTAAACTTGTGTACTAAATAAAACCACAGGAGAAACTCAAAGAATATACTTTCACGTTCAGTCAAGTCGTCCCAAAAATTAGAGTCTACAATGCTGAGAACTGTTATAACAAACGAAGCGGTATTACTCGATAGAAACACTGACGAAACAGTCAACATCATTTTGGTTATTTTGAAACGTTATTTCAACATAAATCTTAATGTGAAAAACTACAGTAACGAGCTCAGTAGCCAAAACATGAAACATACAGTTAAGTTGCTTTTTTCTTAACGGATGATCTTTAAGAGCCAGGACTACTAACACAGTTAGACTGTTTTAATCGTTATCCACTGTAATCAAAACAGTTTCTTTAATACATATTTGTACTTGGAAGCACCAAGGACTGACTTTAACCAATTTTACCTCTTTGTTTTGTATTGTATTCATTTATCCTATACACCCTATCGTCGGTGAACCCAGTTATTCTTTATCAGAGATATCTAGTAATTGTGCGATTGATATGTCGATGTGTTTTCCTTCAATATCACAATTACAACCGTTTGTTTTCATCTTCCTTCCGAATGCTCTCTCTCTTTTGGAGTAACACATATGTAAACATTGGAGCTGTGGAAAACCGTCCCAAGTGCATCAATGCTTTAACTTAAATGGAGAACATAATTGATCAAGTTCATTAATAAAAAGTGTTAGCACCATAAGTTGAATGTGTGAAAAGGAGTTCACTTAGTAAGTAAAACCCAAATTATGTTATTTGCCCTTACTTGTAAAAATGAAATAAAACTATCGCTTTACCCATTTTTGCGCGTATATTGCCTATTATTAAAATTTATATTTCATTTCATTAATTTCTCGCAAACTACGAAATCGACATTTCCCGATACATATTAAAGCAACGTTGGAAACATTCGCGAGGTCTCCAGCCGAATTTATCCAATGTTCTATTGGAACAAGTTTGATAGTCAAACATTCAGTTTGAAACAGAATGATCCAGCTGACAATATGTGCTTATAACACCATATCATAAATGTAAATTAATGTGCGGGGTATCGCTTTGAACCTATTCACGAAGTAATAAAGGTGTTTTTGGTAAAGCGATTCTTGCACGCGCAATAAAACGTCAAAGTATAAGTCTAATAACACTGTCAACGCCTAGGCCTAAGCAGTGTAATGTTGTAAAGTTACAGTAACAGTTCTGCTAGATGTTTTAATTATGAGTGGATTGCATGCTGCGTTTCATAATAAATATTTAGTTTTTACATTACATTACAAAACCACAGCTTTAAATTTGCAATATCAGGCAATCTTGTTTGTCAGTTTTAATTGTAATATGTTCATATCAATCCCATATTAAGCCAGCTTTTATGTTAACATTCTACTCTACTCTATCATATTAATTTCAGGTTTGTTTTTCAATTAACAAATGGTTCGTGCAACACATTAACTGTCATTCCATTGCTAATTTTCTCCCAGTAGGATACTTAGCCGGTTACCCTTTTTAAATTCGATGGTCTATGTTTAAGTGTTTGCTTCTTGTATTTCTTGTAAGCTACGTGTAAAAGTGCTTAAGATGTGTTTGAGAGACTGATCCTTTGAAAAGGATAGCATACTAAGTGTGAACACAATGAAGACTGTTCTCTGTAAGTAATGTACCAGTGTTTGTAACAGTGCTTGTACCACTGCTTGTTGCAATGCTTGTAACAGTGTTTGTACCAGTGCTTTTCCAGTGCTTGTACAAGTGATTGTACCAGTGTTTATACCAGTGCTTGTACCAGTGTTCTTACAAGTGCTTGTACCAGAGTTCGTACCAGTGTTTGTTCCAGTGTTTATAACAGTGCTTGTATCAGTGTTCGTACCAGTGCTTGTAACAGTGCTTGTATCAGTGTTCGTACCAGTGCTTTTCCAGTGCTTGTACCAGTGTTCGTACCAGTGCTTGTACCAGTGCTTGTACCAGTGATTGTACCAGTGTTTGTATCAGTGTTCTTATCAGTGTTTGTAGCAGTGCTTTTCCAGTGCTTGTTCCAGTGCTTGTATCAGTGCTTGTATCAGTGTTCGTACCAGTGCTTGTTCCAATGCTTGAATGGGTCTCGAAAAACGTTCGTAAGATTGATCAATCAGCAAGTATAGCATACACACTAAATGTGAAATCATTGATCACGGTGTGATTAAGACTGTCTATTACTCACACTTCTCTGTGTAAGATTGTTTGTAGTAAATATAATGCAATTGGTTAACTTTCTATATATGTAATTAGAAATATGATATTAACTGTTATTAAAGGTAAAAATTGCCTGAACCCTCAAATGTAGATGCTATGCGAATTACTTGGAAATGTTGTATATACTTGAAATGTAAGGGATGAAAAACAAACAGCACGGACATCATCCGCTAGTGTACGCTGTATGTAGCTTTATTCAATGATCTCTAAAGAACAGATAATGAATGTATTCATTATAAACGAGGCATAATGCGCCCTCCAGACAGCACTTAAGGCCAGCTGTAATGATTTATAAGTACATCTTCGACGAGCAATCGTTAGGAAGCGCACCATTCACTCAAACTACGTATTTTAGTTTAGGTAGCTATCTTGTTCAGTATCTTCTAAATTGACATTGCAACTGATAATTTAAATGATAGTTTTACGGCATTTATAAACTGCAAAGTGATGATCACTTGCTATATTAGTTGGTATATTGCTTTCAATTATTTGTTTTTCTCTGAAGCATTGAATGAAGTAGTTTTATTGCACATGTGTTTCATGTCAGCAATTAAAATTGCAAAACAATTATAGATCACGGAGAAAGAATCTTAATCGGTCATGTAGTACTGTAAGTAGAAAGTCGAATACAGATTGTTTTTATTTAATATGTAAAACTATAACAACACAGAACGAAACGTTCCAAAGACAGTTTAAGAAACTGTGTATATCCATTTTTTGTCTGTAGTATAATCCATGAAATATTTTCATGTTTCAAATCTGGAAGGATCATTATTACGATCTGGTTTTAACTATTTTTAAAGAAATCAGATAAAATATATTTAGTAAAACAATGTATTAAACGCATTATTTTCTGTCAGGTGGCATATATAAGATAATCCATATACACAAAAATCCTATGTAACGCGATCGTGTCCAACGCCAAAGGGAGATTACACGCGGGCATAAACCAAGATACACGTAAGAAAACCTTGAACTCGCTAGTTTGACAGGAAATAGCTGAAAAGCAAACGCTAAAATCCGCTTAAATTGGACAATATTGAAGTATCCTACTGGGAGAAAATTAACAATCAATGGCGGATAATGAAGTCTGTATTAGGAATAACAAACTGTTTGTGCCGAAATTGGTTTGCATTAAATAATATAAATGCAGCATATTCCTCGCTAAATATTCGGCTTATATGCAGATATTACAATTAAAATGAAGGGCAAATATTTGAACGATTCCATAATAGCAATATAACATGCAAAATCAACATGATTAATACCGATTCATTCACATGATACGATGAACAAATATTTCTATTAAATAAACCATTGATTAGGAATGCTTAAATCAGCCACTTCATTGACTTTTAGTGTTTGCCAGTTTGGTTAATGCGTTGTTAAAAACAATTTCATAAAACGTAAAAAACATTGAACCACCTCTCACTCGAATTAAATCTCAAACAGCGCGCATCAATATGAAACACCGTGAATCTTTTCATGTATGCAATGGTGACTTGCTAAGTGTGTGAATGAATATTCTTAAATACTAATAGTTAATAATGTTGAGACAACTAATAGGAATGTATCCGTTATCCGCTTAACTCTCATTTCTCCTCAAACAGGCTCCTACACTGATGGTTCAAAGACGATAACTTTAATTGTTTTTGACATACGACCTTTTTAAATTGAGGTTAACTTTGTATGCTGTTTGGAATACTTTCAGTGTGTTTGTGTTTAAGAAGTGTTTAAATAAAAGCTACGGGGAAAAGTTCTATAGTCCTAAATTAAAATGCAAAAGCTAACATGTTTAGAAGCACAATACAAGGGCCTAAATACAACGTAGCATAGCACAAAGGTCACAAACGTACTAGCGCCATACACCACATGCATAAAAAACTGTACTAAGTCCAATTCGGGATTTCAAAAATCATTTCCTAATTCATACATACCAGGCACCGTATACAGAGAAATACAACGCATTACAAAAAAGAAAACTAATATTAAAGATATAGGCATTTTATTACAAACATCAAACAGTTCAATATAATAAATGTATATCTAGTAGATTGTTCTGGATGGTTGTCAACGCTTTTGTCACAGGTAGGGGTCATAATACAGAATAAGACCGTCATTGAGACATTCACCCGAAAAAGAAAATCACAGAATAATGACGTGGTAAACGCTAAAGTATTGGTCTGTAAAACAAAATATTTTAGACAGAAACGAATCGTGGTAATATAAGACAACAAATAACACCTGCTTACTTCCAACAACTATAGCTCACTTTCCTGTGAGAAAAAAAACTCGGGTGGAGGGACACCATCATTTTCAACAAAACGAAAAGTCCTGCCAAAGTTATAAGCCTCGAACGGCACAAACACGCCACCGACAACCTTATATACTAATGCATGAGAACCCAGTACCTTTCCGCCGTTTTAATTAGTTTGACCGAAACGATATTAGATGACTTTCAATCCAGGGTATGGATACTCGATTCAACGCCTCAATACTACCATTCTAAACGGTGTTTGCCAAAGTCATTCAAATAGAAGTCTTTCGTGGCAGCGCTATACACTGGGGCACGTGAAAGAATCAAATTAGCTGAAGATTGAGATACACACTGTCTGTCTATAATGCCCCATAACAAGAATGATACTCTCCGTTTAACCATTCAGATTGAATAAAACGCGAGTTCCACAACATTTCGACTTCATAATATCTTATTTGGCGATTACTCCACCAAAATATTACGGCAAAGAAGGGTGAGTGACGACGTCAATATATATGCAAAAAGCTACAAAACCATGCTCAGTAGCAAAAAGTTTAAACATAAACCCGGTATAGTAGCAATGGGCAAACGCCATAACGATGCCATATAAGCAGATTATCATAAACTCAACGAAGCTTGAATTTATTTGCTGCTTGTATTGCTTTGCTTAAAACGCATATCAGATAAAATCCAAATAGTTGAGATATTTCATCAAGCTACAATGGTATCCACCGTTTTTGTGTTTGAAAAAATGTCCATCTTACATCTACACTATTTTTTGAATATTTTTACGAACAAGTTTTATGTAGGATTTAGAAACTGTTTAAAGAATAGGCCTGTATTTCATGTTCTATGTTGTATCACTGTGTCGTAACACAAGTAAACAGTACATGTTTGACTGCTCGACAAGTTAATATTGCATTTTAACTTATTAGGGTGAATTACATATACGTACTCTTAATTGAATTAGTGGAATATCCAATTACTGGACGTTTTCATGTTGAAACGTACTCTCAATCAGCCAATTGTGCTAGACACACTATTTACCCCATTTCAGATGAAATATTAATGCATTTGGGACAGTTTTCCTCACATAGCAGCTCAAATATGATTTACATGGCGCGGAACTTGTTGCTTCGTTTATTATAAGGCTGCAGTCTGTCATGGACTGTTTCACCGGAGAAATAATACCGGCGAAAAAAATATATATCTACTCTATAATTACCTCAATAATCCACCACGCGTGCTGTCTTCTTGTGTTAATAAAAGTTATAACACTGATCATCTGATCATCATTCTTCACAAGACTAACGACCAAGAAGTAACAGTTCCCTATCCGTGAATGTATATATATGCATTTTGCTACGAACATGTTAATGTTTATGCCTTTTAAAAGTTTTGTTCACTAATATTTTAATGTGCAATCGTAAGAGTAGTAGGCAACGCTGCGATTCTTGAGTAAGAACCAGTACAAATGTCACTAGCAAGGCTAATCTTACTTGTCCTACTCATGTTTTCAATCATTCATCTGACCTTTCCGACTATAATGAGTACCAAGCTTAATCGTTAGGACTTTCACTTTAACAGCTTAACAAACATGACCTCATCATTTGGTTCCCCGCCTACTGACAAAACACATATTATAAACTAAGTCAGTTTAATGAGAATAGTGTAGAAACGTTATATCAAATTACGGCTTTCTTTCTCGTTCCTTCTTAGTCATTTCGATTAAACACAATATCTTTTAACTATAACATAAACTTTTCGACCTTCCTATGACCTAACTAGAATAGTCTTAATTTAATTATCTGCTCATTTGCATCAATATTGAACTATCTCAAAAATAAACATTTACACATGAACTAAGCTGCATGATACTCATTTTCATTATATGACGGCACATCTCAACCATATTTTGAATATTCACGTCCCTGAAGAGATACATGTATGTCCATTATTCAAAATAATTTAACATTTACTGGAACCATGTTTTGACTTTAAAATAATGGGTTGATATACTCCAACACATGTTTAACATATAGATTAATACAAGACCGCACAGTTCTTTTCTTAAAGTACAAAAGTGTCTGACGTTCCAAATAATTTTCACAAAAGACTACTTACTAGTAGCTTTCATCTGGTTGTTACCAAAATCATAAACTATTATAATAACATGAATACTGTATAGAACTATCCTAGAAGTTAAACAACTACGCTAACAAAATTGATGCATATATGACGTAGACAACAAAATAACTAGCCATATAGAACGATTTCAAAATGTCACCCAATCTGCCTAGATCCAATATATTAGATGCACATATACATTGTTCATGTCAGGAAAATCGTTTTTATAAATACTGAACCGCTTTCTGTTTACTCCCAGCAGTGCAGAAAATGAACACATTTAAGAACATTTGACGGTCAATGGCTTAGAATGGATACGAATCTTTTACAGTAAATAGCCAATTTAGTAATGCACGTTGACAATTATGCTGCAATTACAATACAAAGCTTACCTTCGACTAGAATACACACATTACCTTTGGTAATCAAAATTAAATGGTAATAGAGAATACAGTTATGAAAGTATTACCAGTCTAGAAATGGAATCCTTTGCGGGCCTTTATATATATATATATATATTATTCATTACGGAATTGTTGCCTGCGATGCTATCTGCTATGTGAGTCTATTGCGTCGATCACTGCAGCTATAAACATGCTCGATAGCATCTAACAGATTTTGCAAAAGCTGTCAGTGGTGAACAATAAATACTACATGTAGTTTATTTGATGGAAAACGCATGAATATATGCATAAACAATGGTATTACGAGACGAACTATGTGAGGTACGCTTGGAAAATGTTTCCAATCATATCAAATCATAGAAGATTTCGTTCTGAAGCAAACGACACATGAATGTATGCAAATAGCGGCCCCACTTTGAGTTTTTTTGACAATTAAAGGGCTAAACACCGGAATGGAAAGTATAGTGAGGCTGTGTTTTTGAAATCATTTAAGGTGTAAAACATATAAACACTTGGTAAGGATTGATGAGGAATGCTCAATTTGGTCAAATTTAGAAATCAAACTTAGTCGTAATAGTATTGCCTAAGCAATCAAGCAAAGTTTGGTGAATTACGTATATTGGATATATAAGGACTAAGTGGAATTCCCCATACACTCAAATTACTATAAATCCAGAGTGATAAGTCTGATTCGACTGTTCATCTAACTTTTCGAGAAATCCATCCCTTTAACCTATGTGTAATGGCTAATTGGTATATTTATTTATAGCAATCGGTTCTACCCCACCAATGTCCACTTCCTAAATGCACAATTAACCGTGGATTTTTATTGATAGTTTTTTAATTGAACGAGACAACAGGTACAAACACATTCCCGTCTAGTTTCATGATGCTCTTTAGGGAGAAAAAGCAAACAACACAACGTTTTAAATGCTGGAATAATACTGTATTTTATATTTCAACAAGGAAATCGGGGGAATTCGATTGAAATCAGCTTTAATGTGGTCTATTAATGCCCTATAGAATTGTATAATTTTCATCAAGGCACACTAAAATTACTTCGTTCCTTTCTATGAATAAGTGTATTTGAGCTAATATCGGGGATAACAGTCAATTTAGAATGACAGAGAACATTTATTGGTAAATAAGGCCTCACTAACTTCCCTAGTTTGTCACCCTAATTTGGCGCGACGTCACAAATTTTACTAATGCATAATACTATGGTATTGACTCCCTCTTATTGTTACAACAAGTATTTGTTCCGTGCAAGGCATACATAATGAAAAAACCTGTAAAAACTTCCGGACATTGCTCTCCAGCCAGTAAAATAGCATATTGATAAAAATTACTTTATTTTTTAGAGCATTGGATTCATCTTTAGAAGGATGACGAAGGACAAAAATGAAAATGCTACATTTAATTTGAGGTACACACTGTATAAAGGGCATTAGTGACTACAAACCTGGCAGCTGACCTTTCTCTGGTAATAACCTCATATCTTGTGGTAGATAATTGATTGACTCTATGTAATGTTTTCTTTTATGTATGTTTATTCGGAATACGTCCGTTATACATTGAGCTCCAAACGTTTGTCTTTTAATATGTATATCACGTATTGGACTTGCTTAGTCGCTGAGTTTGTCACTGTGATTTAATATATTACTGATGTAAAAGTCGATCAATAACATGAGAGGATTTTCTATTAGGTTTTTAAACTGTGTCTGTCATGCAAATGCAATTATAAAAAATATTTAAAAGCCTCGTGTGAGGGTCTGCGTACAATACAATGCCACAACTTGCGTTTCTATCAGCCGTTGACGGATGCATGGTCTAGTGGTTCACACTTGACTGTCAATACAAGAATTGCAGGTTCAATTTCATGCCAAGGTTGCAATCTGTTTGTGGACCAATCAAATATGACCAACCATCTTATCGGATGGTTAACACCCAACTGGCACAGAGGCCAGAAAAGTCATGGGAAATAGAATTTCACTGCGAGTAAGAAATAGTTTTTAAATTGTTACGAACAATTATAACAATTCAGATATAATTGTTTTAAGTTTAATATTGCCTTTATTGTTACGTGTTTGGATAAGCAAAAGGTTGAACATTCGAAAATGTGTCCTTTTAAAACTCTAGTGATATTTCCGATATTTGTATAGAAGCCCCCCAACTTAGTAATGTTTGTACCATATGAGCTGACGCATTTCTATTGTTTCCAGTGTTCAGCCCCTTAATTGTCAAATATAGTCTCACCTTACTTTTAATGTTTCCTTACTCAAGAATTTGTTATCAAATATTTACGTACACTTATAACAAAAGCCTGTTTTTGCAACATTTACTTTGGGGTCATTGGCCTCGGATTTATTTACCCAATTGTACATATATTACATAATATTTTCGAACTAACATCATTAAGCTAAATGGTGAAAAAATTCAATTTAGTAACATTTCATTTAGTCCTACTTTTAATTAATAATTATTCAATCATTTTGCATTCCAAAAAGTTGACGCTCCAACAAGGCGACTCATTACGCTGAAATGTAGGTCCCAATCATGTTGATCTGGTATTTATGATCGTCAATTGTATTCCCTGACGACATTGCAATGCTTTCATGGCAAGCAGACTGTAATTCCAGAACAAATGTAAAGAGATCATTGCACCAGCAAGATGCATTAATATTTGAAGCAAATCCATATAATATTTTTTTGCGTCTGCAATTTGGTTTAAACGGATTTTCCAAAACAATTTAAACAATCGTACTCATTAGAAAAACGTTAAGCTAGATTTTAATCTAATTGAGAACACTAAGCATGCCCAAGCCCTTCCAAATTAGGTGGTGGTGTCGTTTCTAGACCATCATTGTCTTTAATAAAGAAATGGTTGCTGCGTATACAGTTTAGATTTAAGGTTCTTGCTGTGTTTTTTTTCTTTTTTCGAACATTTTCTATTATAAAGTCGGACAGTAACCGATACTTAGCTTGACACCCGCTTCTATACATAATCGTTGGTGTTTCTAAGTTTTATTTTGTATTTAATGTTAATCATTTCAAGGAAATACAATTTTAATAAAAGATCCAAGCTTCTTCTGTTTTTATTTCGATGTCAATTAGAGATATCAGCATTTTTAATCTTACATTTGAGGAAAAATGACTTCAATCATTCTATGTCTTTGGCGTTGACCCTGTGTCATTACTTTTATTTTTAAACTTTCGACTACTGTTCTTGTTTCTTAAGTTGTTCATATAAATATTCAAAATCAGTCAGCTACGGACAAAGTTCATGCAACAAAATAAAACGCTAGCTGTAAGAAAAGAAAGAATGAGTCCTTGTATTCAGGACGGGATAACCATGTCATGTGTTGGATCCAAAATTTAATTGCGTTTTTTTCCATTTTTTAAAATTAATGTATATGTTTTTGTGTATTAAATGGTTTAAATTTTCAAGGAAGTTCTAGTATGTGTAATAAATTTTAAAAATAAGTCAAAGCATGCGTTAATGTTAAAATAACATAAAAAACTGAACTCATATACAGTTAACATGTCAATTGTGTATATGTATTTGGAATCTTTTATTAAAATTGACAGCCTTGCCGTTACAATTACAGTCAATAAACAGTTTTATTCGAACTGAGGCCCCTTACTTGTATGCGTCCATGTCTCGTATGCTTCAGAACGAAATCTTCTATGATTTGAGATGTCTGGGAATATTTTCCTCGCGTCAACCCAAAGTTCGTCTCGTAATATCATTGTTTATACATATATTCCTTGGTATCCCATCAAATAAACAAGTCTTTATTATTTACCACTGACAGCTTTTGCAAAATCTCTTAGATGCTATCGAGCATGTCTATAGATGTAATGAATTCCGTAATGAATAATATATATGAAAAAATGCCCGCAAACAATTCCATTTCTAGATTGGTAATACTTTCATTACTGTATTTTCTATTACCATTAAATATTGATTACCAAAGGTGATGTGTGTATTCTAGTCGTAGCGTAATTGTAGACGTGCATTACTAAATTAGCAATACTTTGTGAAAAATTCGTATAAATACTAACCCACTGAACGTCTGAAGGCTTTGAACCCAAACATGATCAATAAACAAGGTTTGTGTCATCATTAGTTATTGTGGCTTTATTCTATTATTACATGTTGGGTCATGTATGGGGTTGATATCTCGTATAATGGGTAAACAAACCAGTGCACTTCTTTTTTCACCGACCGTTCCATTGCGCTATGTGTGACTGTTTGTTTTTAGCTGCGTAAGGCTATGCTTAATTTTTCGACTACTGGACTTGTTTCTGTTATTTTTCTTTATAAAGTTTGACCATTTGATTTTAAACAAATTGATAATTAAATGAAGATTGCTTAATGTCCATGTATACCTGTGCTGCCTTTATCGTTCAAATCAGTATATTGCTTAGTCAAAGAATCATAAAGTAATAAGGTTCGCTTCAGAACATAAAGTATATTAAGGGGAGTTTTCAAATGTTATATCTTGTTTCCGGTTTGATATAATCATCACGTATATTTCTGTATTATACATGTGTAATATAACAATTTTACTCGGCATATTTGAAGAAAATGGAAATAGTAATATTAATTATTGCTTAAATGGTAATACTCTAGGAAATCTTACGTTTATTGATAATTTTGTTTTAATCATGAAGATTGGTTTGTATAAAGTAGTTAATTTTTTATTGTGTCATTAGAAGATTTCAAACGTGATATTTTCTCTTGATTTCATGAAAACACATTTTAAAATCTTCGTCATCTTCTGTTTTTTTTTAAAGAAATGACGTCATGAGCAAACTTTTTCGCTAACGTCACCATTTGAAGGAAAAGCAAATAACGCTAATAGAATAGATGTTGTGAATTTACTGGATATCATCTCAATTGCCATTCATCTTATAAATGGAATTAAAGCGATCTGACATATATTTTGTTTTAAATTATTGCGGATATTACTTTTCTGCAATGCATGTAGCGCGGGAAATGTTTTGCTATTAGGTATTCGGCTTATCATTACAGCAGTTGTACAGGTAGACCTCTTTACAAAACAAATTCCTGAAAAAGGCATGTGAAAAAAAACAAGATACTCGTCATCATATACTACATACATTTTAAAGTGACACTCTTAATCAAAATCAATACACATACATGTATAACAAACATAAATTTTGAGTGATAAACCTTCAACTACTTACTGAAAAATGCATTTATGGAAAATATCCATTACTAATAACACGATTGTAGCCGTGTATTTAATCGCTGAAAACGCAAAAATATCAAATAATTGGTGAGTGCTAAAAACTATACTGTGATCTTCCATCGTTTCTTAAGGTAGAAATACCGTGTTTTTATGCACCTTTCTTTCAAATTAAGCTTGGTATCCTTAATAACAACCATTGCTTCCGACATTTATTTATCCTTTTTGATATACTGAAACAATTTTATTAATTTTGTTAATCTTATTTGGGAATGAGAGTGCATCTTTCAGGTTTGCATAATTACAAAATTCCTGAACTCGGTGAATACAGATGTGTATTATATGACGATTCGTAATATATTATATACATATAACCTCTAAACGAATTTGATTTGATAGAAATACATTAAACGAAATGTTCAACAAGCATCTTAAAATTTCCATTTTATTATGAATTGCAAACAGGCAATGCCTCATTTATTGGAACGGCAGTGGGTTTGACAAGTTTTATCGTGACATGTCGTGTTGTCTGGCAATTGAAAAAGCAAAATCAACCCTCACTGTGCTTGTTTCTGTAGTTTTATTTATATCAATACATGTATTAGTACAAATTATGATATTCCTTTCAATTTGAAAGAAAACATGCATAGTTCAATGATTTTTGACGGCGCAAAATTCAAGCAATAATTTCCCTGTCACGTTGATTGCACATATCTGGGAATGGTTCAATGTTATCCACTGGATTCCAATCAGTTCTATACAACTTTGCAAAATAATCTTTGGGGAAGGTAAGAGAAAACTGCATGGCGGAATTTTTCTTTGACGTATCAATTTTCTGTCCTGCTGAGCATTAACAGAAACCGGTTCAGTATTTATAACAACGTTTTTATTGACATGAACGATGTATACACGCTTCAAACATATATTGGTTATAAACAAAGTGTGTAAAAATATGTAAGCTATTAGTAGTCGTCTATGAGATTCTTTCGGAACGCCAGACACTTTTGAACTTTAAAAAAACCCAACTGTGTCGACTTGTGTGTATCAACATGTTAAACATATGAAATTGTATACAAACCCTTTAATTCAAAGGCAAAACATGTTTCCACTATTTGTTAATCCATTTTGATTAATGCACATATGTCTCCAGGGACGTAAATATTCAAAATATGGTTGAGATGTGAAGTCATATTTTGAATATGCGTATCTTGCAGCTTATATTATTAGGAAAATGTGTTATTGGTGAGTTAGGTCAATCATGTAATTTGATAATGCAAATAAGCAGATTATTAAAATTTGACTCTTTTTGTGAGGTCACTGAAAGATCGAAAAGTAAATATAACAGTCAAACATATTGTGTACAATATTATTGATTTAGAATGTAGCGAAAAGGCAGACCGTTTTTAGTCAATACGGTTCTACACAATATTTAACTGACTTAGTTTATAATGTGTTTGTGTCAGCAGGCGGGGAACCAAATGATGATGTCTAGTGTGTTTAACTGTAAAAGTGCAGGTCCTAACGACTAAGAATCGCAGCATTGCCTACTACTCAAATATTTGTTCATGAAAATATGAGTGGATAGGGAGCCTTCACTTCTTGGTCGTTAATCTTGTGGGGAATATCCGTTAGATGATCAGTGTTTTAACAATTATTGACATATGATGACAGCAAGCCTGGTGGAGTATTAGGGTAATTATGAAGTAGAATTATGTGTTGTTCGTCGGTATCATTTGGCAAGTAAACGGGTCCATGCCAGGCAGAATCTCTACGATATCCCAAGTCACATATTTCGCGCCATGAAAATAATATTTCAGCTGATATATGAGGAAACCCGTCCTAAATGCATTACTAATTCAGCTGATTTAGGGAGCATGGTGTGTACATTGATTATCATGAATGTCTAGCCATAGGCTGATGAGTCCGTTGCAACATGTGAAACGTCCAGTAATAGAGTATTTATCTTTATATTTATATTTATCTTTATCATTTAAGTGTACGTATATGTAGTTTATCCTATAAATAACAATGCATTATAAACTTTTTTAGCAGCCAAACATGTACTGTGTTCTTGTGTAGCGATATAGTGATAAAACATAGAACAAGAAATAAAGACCTTTTCTTCGAACACCTTACTAAATCCTACATCACATTTGCTCATTTAACAACGCATTAATCGAAGTGACAAGCATTAATGGCAATGACGTGACTGAGTTAGGCATTCCTAATCAACGGTTTATTTAATAAAACAATTTACCATCGTCTCCTATAGATTAAACGGTAATAGTGATGTTAATATTGCAAATTATTTTCACCAAAGTGCCTAAAACAAGGAAACCGCAGCTTACTATTACGATGTCAAGGCACATTAAAATATTTTAATTCTTTGTATTTTACTTTAATTGTGGTATCTGCATAAAAGCTGCATTTTGTGCGAGGTTTATGCTACATTTAATACCATTTAATACACACCCCTTATGTTTTAAACAGTTTGTAATTTCAAATCAAAAGCTCATTATCCGCCATTAATTATTCATATTATCCCGGTAGTATACTTAAATACTTTCCAGTTTAAAGAGCTCAATTCTTGTTTCAGCTATTTCTAGTTCAACTAGTGATTTTCACTGTTTTCTTAAGTGCATTTTGGGTATTGTTCGCGTGTAATATTATGATGTAGTTGAACACGATCATGATACATAGGAGCGTTGTGTTTGTTTTAGTTTCTTTGCATCTGACAGAAAAAAAATATTCAAAAGTATGGAATAAGTTTTGTATGTTTTGTTTTGGAGATAGTTTAAATGCACATTGTAATTATAATAATAAAATGAAAAACACCGGGATAAGCCCAGTGGTCGACAATTAAAATATAATCTCTTTTTAGGAGCACAAAGTTAGGGCTCGAACGACAATGAACTATAGACATAAACATATTTACATCATATACAAAAATACAAACACCAAAAACAAACACACATCACTTAGTTTACACAAATACAAACAAAACAAACAAAGCATACCATCATCAAATTGCTTTACCGTTATATGATGGGATAATAATTCCTAAATGTTTCAGTTGGTAGTGTTATAGTTTTAAAATTATCTAATAAAAACAAATGTAGTCAACTAAGAGTTAAACGTAATCAATTAAGATTATTTCTCCGCGATTTATAATTTATATTGTTTTGCAATTTTAACTGCTGACATAATAAACATGTGCCGTAAAGATATTCCATTCGATGTTTCAGAGAAAAACAAATAATTGATAGCAAAAGCAATAAAATAACGCTGGCCTGCTGCTCTATCACAATAATAAGTAAATATTAGTAAAATAATAAAAATGAAAAATATTTTCCATGAATTAATTGCCATTCGTAGAACCTTTGATAACCATGCACTTTTATATGACGCACAAATAGTCTATAATAAACAAAGGTTCGTTTGAGGATGGAAATGGGTTGGCATGGAAGTGTGTAACGATGCAACCAGACTATCAGTGTAATCCGATTGAGAGTATTAGTCTCGTTAGGCTATCGTGCATAGTGAACATACATATTGTATTCCTTGCTGGAGTTTATCTGATTATGTTACACTCACCAGGTTTTAACGTCCCTCGCGAATGACGAATGCAACAATATTGGCAATGAGGGATATCGAATGTGCGACTACTGAATTGGCATGTCAATAGTAATAGGGATAAGGCAAACACAAAAAAAGAAGGTTTCGTGCCACTCCTCCACGTTTTCGCCAATCAGGCACTTAAATGATTTCATAAGGTTGTACGGACATGCAAGCAGGACATCCACTCGGCCAAAGAGACATCATTTTATGTATAAAACCGTCAGTAACATGGAACTAATACTTAGTAAAATTTTAATACGCCAAGTAGTGTCTGTCTTTGAAAATGGACCCGATGGATTACAACAAACACAGGGTTTTACCTAGTCATGATTCTGATGACTACGATATATATACTGACTGGTCGCAAATTATAGTCATTTCGTCAGCATACTTATAGACCTCCAGAAGAGACAGTCTTCCTCGAATATGTTGGGTTTCGATGAGTTTAGACTGGACTGGTGTCTGATGAGCAAAGAAGAATCTAAGACGCTTCGACTGTGTTACCTTTCCTGTTTAGCGCAAGTGTATGTTGTCTGTATTAGTAAATGGCAATTTCGATGCCATTGACCAGCTGCTCTTATGTAGTACTCTGTGTTACCTGGCTAGTACTTGTAGATATACATAATCTATAAAATCATGTATGTAAAGATATCAACTAAGCTAATAAACTTAATTTAGGCTATTCAACATGTAACGTACTTAAAATTGGCTATCCAATGTCTTTAGAATAGACATGTTTGCTCTAAAAGTTTACACGGCATAAACTTAAGTGAATGCTTCAACATAAGAATATAAAAATAAACTCTCACTTTTTAATAAATTGCGTTGATTAAAGAACAGTTTAGGTCAAAACTTCATTCGATAGAAAAGATGTACTTTTTCATTAAAAACAAAGAAGACCACATAACTAAAGAAAAAATACACGATGCACTAAGCACTTCAATATTATTTGCTGACATAAGAATCGTATTTCTGTCTATCTATAGTATATATAATTACATTTATTAAACATAATTTTGAGTATGTTCGTTTTCAATTTGAATCAGCGTCATAATAACATTGTTTGTCGAAGAAAGATTTCTATTCCCACTTGATTTCGACTTCATATCTTTAGAGTTATCTTCTCTAGCTACCAGGGTATAGCAGGGGTCGTCTTTGTCATTTACATTTTATACCAATGTTTAACAATATACCATATTTGTGTTGCACTAAACTTTTAGTCCTGTGGAAATCAATTAACCAGGAGTTGTCATATACATTTTATGCCAATTTTCATCAATATATCAGGTGTCATCTTTGTCGTATACATTTGATGCAAATGGTTATCTTTATTACATGATTCGTTTACGTCTTATGCAGTGTATGTCAACGTATATCAATATTTGCCCTACATATGTAATGCCAATCCATATGCAGTATACATTGTATACAAATGATTATCAATATACAGGATATGATTTTTTCATCACTGTATAGAGTATAATATATTTTTGATATTCTATTTATACGTTGCTTACAAAGGAACTGCATGTTTGCGTGTAAACAACATAGTGATGACATTTGTTGGCGGCTCAACTTTCTAAGCCTCTGCTACAACTGACGCCATCGTGCGTGCTTGGGTAAACTTTCAGAAAAGATAGGCAACAATGTAGAAGCAATTGGCATTAATTTTCAGGAAGGATAGGCAACAATGTACAAGCACTTGGCATTAATGTTCACTATGTCAAACTGCTACAAATTAACCGTGACGATGTTGTTTAATTTCTATTATATATGACTGTTGTTGACAAACGAGGTGTGCCTGATTGTAGAACAAATTGTTTGTAGCAGATACAGAATTACTTCGTTCTGTAATATCATTTTCACAACAACTTTTTCCTGTGTCAAGACGTAAGTGAATATTGGCACCATAAACATGTTCCTTTGTTTAAAATTTAAACAAAGACGTTTTATTAACAATGCAATGAAAATAGTTTTTGCTTGATTAGTAAAAAATCCGTTTGGTAACGTAAGTATGTCTTTATATGTATTCTAAACTTAATCAAACGTTCTTCAAATATTATTTGCATGATGAAATCACATGAGCTTGTGTTTATCAATTATAAGAAACACTTAACTAACTGTTATTCTTCGGATATCTTTTCTAGGAAACTGGTGAATCCGTCATATAAATAGAGACCCCCTAAGTAACTTGGCATCATAATATTCAGCAGAAAAAAATACAATGCTATCCTTATGTCTATCTATTACCGCGTTCAGTATCGGTTCACTTTCCCGATCTACTCATTTAATGATAAATTAATATATTTAATTTTGTTTTCTTGTTTTTGTCTTTTGGCTGAACGCAGGATTTCAAAGCAGCCTATTAAAATCTCCAAGGAAAATATATATGAAATATACATGTCATTTCACAGAATTACCTATCCCAACTCTATGACTAAACCAGTTAAGATTCAAGAACATGTTCCTCAAAATATTTGATAACAACAGTTTTGAGAAAACAGACCACGCTTCATCATTATCCCATTAACTTTGGCACCACCACTTCGCCTTCGGGGAAGTAAAATAACAAAGTTGTTTTTGACAGGAACATTATCGGTTCTACAATGGCTCCATTCCTATTCATAATGTTAAACGTTAACGTTCGTCTCTGAGCCACGGATTATGACTCCAGGGGAATATAATCACATCCATCAAAACTAAAATTGCAGTTTAAATGATACACCAAGACTAGGTTTTAATAATTTTTAAAAGACAACTTATTCAAGAAAAAAGAAGCATTTACCTTTTAAAATGTTTTAACATAACAATATGGTTACTTTAAATATCAGACAATAATTTGCCGTAGTAGAAAATCGATTTAGTTTAAACAAAAGAGTGCGGCTGCTGATGCAAAGGCCGGCGTATATGTGCGCGTTAGATGTTACGTAATGACAAATTAATCTTACCGATATTGTGAACACATTAAACGAAAATACCATGATTTAATTTGAAGAATGGTCAAACCCAACAAATAGTAATCGATCTTAACTTCTTTTTATAAAATGTTGTTTTATATTCGAAACTCGATGTATACACGTGTTTTGTTAGATATGTTAACATTTTTTGCTTTATTGTGACGTTGTATGCATCTCGGTAAGATTTTATTAAACCTTGGACCTTGTACCTTAAAACATACTCATCGTTTCATTATTTGCTACTGGGCTTGCCCCTACACTGGAATGGAGGTGGCATGCGTGAATTGTTATAACTGTAGGGTGAGGTTGTTTACGCGTTATGAAAAGTCGCTTAGTGAAAATTTGATAACGCGTAGCGAAAGTTTGGGTACGCCTAAAGAAATGTTGATTATGCGTAGTGAAATATTGATTACGCGTAGCATGAGGGTTATTTAGCGTTTTGTAGGGGTTATAATGCGTAGCAGAATGTTTAACTTGCGTAATATAAGGTCTATCCGAATAGCAAAATTTGATGAATTATTTAATCACGTACTTGTAGATTTGATATGTTGTCTTGTCTGGGGGGTTTTATTCCATGTTTTATCCCTGTGACATTACAATGGAAAATAGGACATGGATGGCTACTAAACTCAATTTTTAGTTTATAGTGAATTGTTACTCGTTCGGGTTAATTACATATACGTTCGCTGAAATAATTTACATCTCAATTACTGGACTCTTCACAGCTTGCAACAATAATTGAACATACCATTGAGAAGCCAATGCCGCAAGACATTTCTGTTATTTAAATAATAAAACACATGGGATAGTTTTCCACAGCTTTTTTTATAATTGACATGGCGGGAAACTCGTTGCTTGGTGTGCCATAGGGATTATTTCTTCCACGGGCTCATTCAACTTGCTAAATATTACAGTCGATAATCTACTCAATATTTACCCTGATGATATATCGAAATTAGATAACCTACTCCTTTGCATTGCCGAATCATCCGATTGACCTAACACATAAATGTACATTAACAAATTACCTATGCTACAAGATATCAGTTTCATAATGTAACTGAATTGCATTAAAACATTCAAGATGCTGCATCAAATTGGTGTTTCTGCAGGTAGTCCCTATGTTTTCCGGGAAAGAATGCGTCTAAAGGGCATTTATTATCACATGTTTACAGAACAGAATTATACTTGCACATGTGTTCCGTAGCTTAACTATAGAGTATAAAAGAAATACATACACTATGATTATTAGTATTGCGTTTTTATCCAGAGAATCGTGTTCGACTTGAGTAGATATTTTTAGAAGCAAAATCAGCAAAACAGGATGTGATCCAGATACGTTCTTTCGAATTGAAAATCAGTACTAATAATTATTTTTAAATGATACGTGACCGGTTTAAATAAAAAAGAAGACACGTTAAAGCAATACTTAATTGACGCACATTTGTTTTCTGAAGTCATGTTTTCATCGCGTAATATTTCTTGTTTTGACTTGACGTCGGCAGAAACTTATACGGTTGGATTACACTTGGTACGATACGGGAAACGTAATTTGCAGTATGTATTACTTGCATATTCATTGTGATTACATGTATAAACGAGTATATGAACATTTAGTTTGTAACGGTAAAAGTTCTATTACTGCATGAGTTAAAGATGCACTCTTACTGCAAAATCAGATTTACAAAATTAATACAATTGTTTTAATATACCAAAAATGATGAATACATGTCGAAAACAATGGTTCTTATGATGGATACCGAGATTAACTTTAAAAAAGGTGCAGAAAATACGAGAATTCTTCCTTATGAGACGGTAGTAGATCACAGTAAATCTTTTACCACTAACCAATCATTTAATATATATTTAGCGTGTTCAGCTATTAAATACACGATAACAATCTTGCTATTAGTAATTCATATGTTCCAAAATTTTTTTAGAACGTTGTAAAAGGTTTATCACTCAAATTTTATATTTAATATACATGTTTATGTATTGATTTCGAATAAGATTGTCAATTGAACATTTCTTGTCATAATGAAATCTTGACAGACTGGAAAAGAACGAAAGTTAGTGAACTCTATAAACTTTCAAAGAAGGCCTATATTCATTGCATGAAATAAATTTTACGTATGCGATAAAAGACATCATGCATTAAGGCAGGCGTAATGTGGTGCCTGCAATACGGGCTTTACGTTTGCTGTGTATTATTTAAGGGGACTCCGCACACTTTGACCAGCCCAACTGCGTTCATATCCGATAATGACATCAACCCCGCAATTCTTTATTTATATTTACACCAACAGTCCATTATTTCATTCCAGAATTTTCAAAAAATACTTCATTTCATTTAAGAAAAACTTTCAGTAATTCTTTCTTACCCATTCTGTAAATAGAACGACCCGACTGTAACCGGAATTATTTTTTTCAAATGACGTCACAATAACGCGGGAAAAGATCCACCACTTGAAATCACGTTTAACCGTAAAATTGAAACACATGGCAACAATACATTTAAAATATAATAAATTAACACTCTCTAAAATGTTGATTGTTTTTTTCGGGACCTGCTTACACAATACAATCAATAATAGGATCAATAGTTTTCATGTATATTGTTATGCGATGAATTGCGATCCAAACTTATCCGAAGATATTGCGTTCATCGATTGATAAACGCAATTGCCGAAAGGCAGTTCATTTAAGGAATGGAAGTTGAGGTGTAAATATTTAGGGATGCAACAATGACTCTATTCGGCGAGGCGTTCTATGGTATGCTAATTTGCTAATGTAATGTCTAGTCAACATTAAGGAACAACAGTTGAGCCTGTTTCTTTTTCAGAAATTATGCGATGCAAAATAATGACGGTCCATCTCTACCATATTTTGCACATCCATGTCCCTGAATAGATATTTCCATTATTCGCAATGGTTTTATAATAACTGGAAACACGTATTGCAGTTTAACCAATATACCTCTGACAAAGGGGGCTAAAATATTAAGTCACATTTCTTACATTCGGTACTAATACAAGGACGCACAATTATTTTCGCAAAGTGAGAAAGTATCTGACGTTCACAATAAATGTCAAATAATACTACTAGACAGTATACATAATAGAAGCTAATTTAGGTGTTACAATAATCATTTATAACATCATATAATGTATTAATAACAATGCTGTGTATAACTCGTCGGGAAAGGAGAAGACATGTACGTAAACTTATGTCATATTTAAAAGATGCTGTCCACAAAATTGCATTAAAGCAATGTTTATGGCCCATGCAAGAATACATTCCTCATGAGAAGGTGACGTTAAACCTGTTACAATCATCATTCAAACAAACATAAAAAGTATAACATACTGAAGTGAAATAATACAACATAGAAACTGTGACTCAGATAGGGAGGTATAAAGTACACAATACTTACTTAATGAGCGTACCTTAATGCGCTATTATTGCATCTCGACTCATGAATTATTATTATTCAGAAGGAAGTTCTCGGCGGATCAGAACGAGGACGGGCGTTAACAAATCATCACACTGCCTTATTGCCAACAAGGGTAATTTAAGATACACCCACTCCAATCATAATTTAATAAACTGAACGTCTCGAGAGAGACAATATTTTCTGGGATGTATGAGAATCATGTGTGTTGTAAATTATTACTTGAAATAGTATTGGATAATTGTACAATCGCAAATGAACAAATGAGTTACGATCACACATGTTGTGAGCATAATTATATTTGTACTTTTTTCAAAGCATCACTCACTTATCGATGTATAAAAATTATAGTACATGTGCATTAAACACAATAAAACCTCTGATGTTGTTCACTTTTAAATCATTAACCTGACATTGAATCTTGCAAATACACAATTGTACTCAAAAATACCAGAAATATTATAAATAGCATTTCCTAAACTTATTCATCTCTCCAGATGTGTATACAGTTTAAAGATTTGCACGTCAACTTCAAGATACCGTTGGCATATTCATATGTTGGCACCCTGCCTGTTTAGAAACTTGACAACGGCTGACCTAATCGCATTTCGAGTCTGAACCGACAACCCTTCGTGCTTTTGAGATCTGGAAATAGCAAACTTTCAACAAGATACTTATTTGCCGAAAAGTGTGGATTTCAATACATCCGACCCGTACTCCAGACAAATATTTATTCTGTCGTATATTTAACGAAATATGTTTGCACAAAGGATAAATAAAAAGGGCGAAATAAGACCTTCTCGCGTTGTGTACGAAGTTGACATAAAAATGTCCGCTTAACTTGATTGATGTTTAGATGTTCTGATGAATCTTTTATATCCAGTCTTTAAACATTTTACCAAAATTGTGAATAAATATGAATTCAACGGGAAGTGTATCATAAGCTATTTCGAAACCAATCAGGAGAAATAAAGCTGTTTGTTTATTCAATTTTATTCAAAATTTCATTTATCAATATTTTGCTTTTACAAATGACATTGTGTTGAACTACATGTACTCAATATAATACGCCCGTTTAAGATGAATGACATTATCAATTCTTAAGCGTCAACGATGCTTAGTGCATGCATTGATTTGTTATCAGAATTGAGACCGTTTTTCTCGAATATGAACGAGAGTAATATAAGCGTGCAGTATCACTTAATGATGATTACAACTCGTTAATCCATAGATATTTGCATCCAAAAATGATGGTGTCTATGTCTAAAGTTGACTTGAATAAAGAACGCGCCCTCACTTCGGACACCTCTATGTTATGTCGAACGTGAAAGATATACGAATAATAGGCTAAACATGACATTGAACATTGAAAACGTTTTCAAATAAATATATGAATTCTTTCTGAAATATATAAAATATACAACCTGCCTCTCTCACACGTATCAAATATTTATCCTAATGAAAAGGTCTTGCAGTTCAATAGAGTATGAACCATGTGGTTTAAACGACGTTTTACATTTTATTTCTGAGTTTGTCCTTTTAATTATGTGTTATTCAGGCTTATTTTAATAACCTGATTTCTACAGTTAAAGAAATTAATATTCAGCTTCAAAACCAAGAAATATATTCGGTTTATACACATGCAGGATTGTAGTGTGCGTGTAAATGTCTTCAGGTTTGTTATAGCGTTAATATTCAAGTTAAAAAACTTTCATTATGCGGAGATAAACAATTTCAGAATTTGAACGAATCTGTCTACAAAATACTTAATGGAAGCTCGTATTGACATTGATCATAAGTAGGGAAAATTATTGCGATAAAAAGTTATCCGTTTTCTGTTTATGGCCAGGAGTGTAGAAAATTAACATGTCAAAGAACATTTCTATCAATGTCATTTCTTGTAATTTTCCGAATGATTGTTTTTGTATAGAATAAATAGGAATCCGGTAGAGAATACTTAAACACTTTTAAGACAGAGTTGACAGAGACATTTTTGTCTTTATGAGAAGTAATATACAACGCAATTTTAAGAAATATAAAAGTATTTCTGTTGGTACCATAACAACGAGCAAGTATACAAGGAACCTACAGGGATGTTATTGGCAGCTTCACATGAAGCATACCAAGCGCAAGTATACATGGACACTGCCGGCTTGTTAATGGAAGCCACACATGAGCAGAACCATTGCAAATATCCATGGAAAGTAATGGGAGGGAGTTGCCAATAAACACACATAGAAGACCCATTTCACATATTGTAACGTCACGACAACTTTTTTAAAACACTTATTTATTTTTTATTACATCTTATTTAAGAAAACAATACTGAAACATACTCTAAACAAAGTCTGTGGCGTTTACCTCACAGTACACATGCAAACCATTGTGACGTTTTTGTCACCTACAATACGAGCAGACCAAGTGCAAGTATACATGGAAACTAATGGAACGTTAATGGTGGCATCTAAATATCGAGAAGACCCTTAACAAGTGTACAGGGACTGAGACGAACCAACATTTAATTATGAACTTGTTTAAAAGCAAAAGGTAAAAGGTTTACGCCGCTCGAAAAAAAGACCAAGAATAAATGAAGAAATGTCATGATCCTTAAATGTTGATTTGACGACTTGGAACGGCGGCCTAAAAAGATGTTTCCTGGATTGATAACTCGGTTTAACTCGGTTTATGGGCTATAATATTTGTCCTTACATATAACGATTGAATACAGCCACCAGAAACATAAATGACCCAAGTTGGTTAATATGTATATGAGTAGCGCGTTTGGATGGTATAAACACTTACCTTTTTAAAGTATAAACACATATCTTTCAAGTAAAGCTTATTTATCAATGAACTCTGAGAATACGCACGAGCATAATTATGCTGCATCTATAATACACACCTGCCCATTCGGATGTATGCGGTCATCGTCATTTAATGGTTATAAAGAATTCAGTATAAAATACAAATTATCTAGAACTTGAATTGCAGTAGGACGTAAAATATCGTTTATTTGCGTGCATTGAATTCGATATTATTCATGAAAGAATTTGTTCGGCATTTAATGCTATCGACTTTAATGCTGTCCGTTGCTATTGCTTTGATCGCAGCAGCTATAAGCATACTCGATATAATCTAGAAGAATTTACAAATTATATCTGCCGTAAATAAATACTAGTTTATTAAATGCGAGACGTTTGAATAGCTGTCAGACGCCGTTACGTGTTGCTAATAATTTGATATATTTTTTATGTGTTCGTGGAATTCAGGAATCTTTTAAGAATGATATTATTAGCTCCAATATTAATCATGAAAAGCTCTTGTTCAAGTTAACACAAAATAATTGAAACTCATGGGGCAAGCACATGCTTTGACCTTGTTTATCGCCTTGATTGGGCGTCTTGTTGGCGTAGGCAGAACTATTTGAACACACTTAATAAATGCAACAGAGAACGATTCTGAAAAAATAGCAAAGCTACATCAGATGATAAATACGATTAACATTATTGGTAACGTTGCGGAACGTGTCGTCAGAAAAGCTTACAATGAGCACTGTGTTAATGAAAGGTCTTCTTTACACGTGAAGAGGTAAATGCACTAATTTAATTCCGGTTACATTCCCGGGCCGGATGTATGTTATTTCGGTTGATGATCATGACAGGCTCCAGCATTTCCGGTTATCGTTTGTTAGGACCACAATTTCACATAACGTGTGAAAATGAACGTGATTATTTGACATTCATGTTATAAATTAGTTTAAATGAAACTTACTGACGCAAGCAATACAGTACTAATTTGCATACCTTTCTAGTGCAATGATCTCTATACATTTGTTCTGAAAATATAGTTTGCATGCCATGAAAGCATAACAATGTCGTCAGGGATTACAATTTAATATCATTATACGAAATATCACGATTCAACCAGGTTTTTCACGTTTTGAATATGTCGCCTTTTTGGGGCGCCTGTTTGTTTGAATGCAAACTGATTAAATAATTATTAACAAAGAGTAGGACCAATGTTACCTGATTTGTAGGTTTCATTTTCGAGGCGAATGGTGTTAATTCGAGCAGTTTGTGTACGATATGTAGAATTTGTTTAATTTGGAAATTCAAAGGCTAATAACTCCAACGTTAATGATGAAATAACAGGCCGTCTTATTAATTCATGTACATATTTGAAAATAAATTATAGAAGAAGGGAACCCTCAAGCTAATGTTAGATGATATTTTACAATAAAGGGTTGTACTACCTGACTGAAAAGTAAACTGAGCCAGTTCATTGAAATCCGATGAGGGGTAAAGCATAATAATTATTATGTTGTCCGGTTTGCGCACTGGTTAGCGCACTCGTGCCAACGCTAGTGAATATGTATGAGTTACCATAACTTTCTTCACAATCGTTGTTAAATATAGTATGTTTAAACAAATTATTATTATATTCATTTGGTAAGTATTTGTCAGGATTGATAAAATTTGGTCATATTTTGAAAATAATAAAATGTCATAATACCAGAACTTATAAATGATATCTGGCTGTTTATCTGCCACAAACATTGTAGCTTAGATCGGTGAATTTTGAATGAAAAGTGTTTAGGAAAGAGTGAGGACCAAGTGAATGTAATCATTAAATCAATACATATGAAATCGCTATAACTTCCGAGGGAAAAGAGTGATTTGGCTGTTGATCGAACTTGTTCGTGAATTATACGCGTAAAACTTGACATTGAGTTAGATAAATATTGGATATATATTTAGCATGTAACAGAGCGATCAAGTGAAATTGTTCTCATTTTGATAAATGAATACTCAGAGTTAATTATGCAATTTGTCCTTCGATCGAACTCATTTGAAAAAGTAGGTCCATTGTTACGTGATGTACAAAAAAGAATACGACGTTCTTCAATAGGAAAGCAATCAAGTCAATTTAGGGCAATTTTGAATAACACTGAAACCAGTCTCAGTACATACTTGATTAGATTACATCACGTAAGACAGCAGATAAAATGAATGTTTAGTTATATTTTGACAATCAATTCAAAGGTCATAACTTTGAGGTCAATAGCACGATTGAGCTTTTAGACATCGATTATATTTTTATGCCATTTAGTCATTTTATACAATTGTTAAAGATTATATACGAAATACTAAAGTGTAAATGAAAGAACAACGGCAACCAAGCCGAACACTATGACCCCAATTGTCCTGTCATGCTACGTAGATAACCTAAATATCGAAGAATATTGTTTCTTCGAAATGGAACATTTATTAAAACTCTTTACCAATGAGAAAATTTAGACATTATCTTATAGCATAACCACACATTGGAAGAACACAAAACTACCCCCAAGTGACAAAGTATAATCAATGCCTAAGCTGTTCTCAATGTAATGATTGCTTACCAGATAAATGGTTATGCTCATCTTCGTATTCATTAAAACAATTTTACTGCTTTCTAAAGTAACTGGTATACATAATTTATTGTCGGCACTATAATTATCATATATATGTATTGACTTTATATACTATAATTTGAGTGAACATCAAATATAAACTGTTTATAACATTTAAGATGTTACAACAAAACTACAGGGAGATATCCTTAAACAAACACTTTACAAAGACCCTGTAAATAGGCACCAGGTCAAGGTTGACCCAGAAAAAATAATGGAAGTGTATAAACATTGTATCATACTAATTGTAAAGCTGAACTACAACTTTCCATTTTCTTATCATTAATAATCTTTGTCAACATCTCATTTTCTGACGTAGCAAGTTTCAATACAAGCTTATCTATATTCGGTATATGAACGTGAAGCTGAATTATTCACCATCATTCTAATTTCTACAGGACAGACAAAATAATAATGCAGTATATTGACAATTAAATACTCTTTTAACAGAATGCATTTATGTTTCAATTCAAAAGTACAATGTAAAATACATGGATTTAAGTCGTCGCTTTCAATGTCGGTTTTCGAAATGCTGTCCACAAACCCAAAGATTAGGTGATTGCTAATATAGTCTACTAAATAAAACCACAGGAGAAACTTAAATAATATACTTTCACGTTCAGTCAAGTCGTCCCAAAAATTAGAGTCTACACTGCTGAGAATTGTTATAACGAACGAAGCGGTATTACTCAATAGAAACACTGACGAAACAGTCAACATCATTTGGGTTATTTTCAAACGTTGTTTCGACATCAATAAAAACTACAGTAAAAAGCTCAGTATCCAAAACATGAAACATACAGTTTAGTTTATTTTTCTTAACGGATGATTTTTCAGAGCCAGGCATACTAACATAGTTCGACTGGTTTAATTGTAATCGATCGTAATCCATTGTAATCAAAGCAGGTACTTTAATATATATTTGTACTTAAACACGCCAAGGATTGACTTTAACCCATTATATCTTTATGTTTGGTAGTGTATTCATTTATTCTATACAGCCTCTCGTCGGTGAACCCAGTTATTCTTTATCAGGGATGTCTAGTAATTGTGCGATTTCTATGTCGATGTGATTTCCTTTAATATCACAACTATTTGTTTTCCTCTTCCCATATGTAAGCATTGGAGCTGTGGAAAACCGTCCTAAGTGCATCAATACTTAATCTTAAATGGAGAACATTATTCATCAAGTTGATTAATAAAAATTGTTAGCACCGTAAGTTGATGTTTGAAAAGGAGTACACATTATAAGCCCAAATAAATGTAATTTCCTCTTACTTGTAAAAATGAAATAAAACTATCGATATACTTATTTTTGCGCATATTTTATTAATCACTTATCGGATGACTTGCCGTTCAATAGTCAAACTCATTTGCCCTCGGTCGGGAAAGGACCATGTTATTTTTTAAACTCTGCCTATCGGCCTTGGCAATAGTTCACTGGTCCGTTTCTGACCTCGGGCACAATGACCGGCAATGCATTTAATAAGAATATACTGTATTATTATATAAAAGAACTTCGCGTGATTGCAAAATAGCAGCACCATAATGAAGAAGAAATACAATATTTATGCGAAAATTACATAAACAAGCTCAGTAGAAAAAAGTTTAAACATAAAACGATTAAATGGCACTGGGTAAACGCCAAAGACATAGAACATAAAACAAAAATCACAAACAAGAAACATGGAAACAATGCTTAATAAAGAAAAAAAACGCAAAAGATAAATCTTATCAAAGTTTGCATTAACTTGAGGACACTTCATAATAAAACAAATAATAATAAACTTATAGGTAAACCCCAAGTAATTCTATGATTAGATCCCCAGTCTACCTGCAGACGGAGGAATACAATTCAGAGCACCTAATGCAAAAACTTTTCAAAGTCTGTTTTTGCCATGTCCTTAATGAACCTGCCATTCTGAGGGGTAATTCCAAGTACCCATTCGGCGAGCATTACACAGAGATTTACATAGAAGCTATTATATACAGTCAAACTTGCTTAGCTTAGTAAGGTTTAAGAATAGAATCTTGCGAACAATGTTAAGGCTATATACAATGTTGAAATGTTAACTTCAGATTCTTTTCAATTCCGAGAGAAAAAACCCCGAACATAAGCTACTTCCTTATCTTTTTATCTAGTTTAAATTGATGATATACAACATATTAAGCTGCATTATACAATCTGTTTAGATGTAATAAATTAAGGATTGCGATGCTTTTTGTTATTCTTCTTGTTGTTCTTCTTCTTCTTCTTCTTCTTCTTCTTCTTCTTCTTGTTGTTGTTGTTGTTCTTCTTCTTCTTCTTCTTCTTCTTCTTCTTCTTCTTCTTCTTCTTCTTCTTCTTCTTCTTCTTCTTCTTCTTCTTCTTCTTCTTCTTTTTCTTCTTCTTCTTCTTCTTCTTCTTCTTCTTCTTCTTCTTCTTCTTCTTCTTCTTCTTCTTCTTCTTCTTCTTCTTCTTCTTCTTCTTATTTTTATTTAGTAGTAGTAGTAGTAGTAGTAGTAGTAGTAGTAGTAGTAGTAGTAGTAGTAGCAGCAGCAGCAGCAGCAGCAGCAGCAGCAGCAGCAGCAGCAGCAGCAGCAGCAGCAGCAGCAGCAGCAGCAGCAGCAGCAGCAGCAGCAGCAGCAGCAGCAGCAGCAGCAGCAGCAGCAGCAGCAGCAGCAGCAGTAGTAGTAGTAGTAGTAGTAGTAGTAGTAGTAGTAGTAGTAGTAGTATCACTATTATTACTATCAGTATTATATTTTGTAAATGGCCAAAGGCACGAAGGGGATTTGCCAATAAAACTTGGTGAAAATAATATATATACATAGAAACGTGGGGATGTGGGGAGTGGGACTCATAACTCACCCGAACATAACTAGAAAGAAAGGCTACTTGTGCTAGCAATACCATTTGCCAGGTTATCTACACAACTTATTATATATTCGTATGTTCCAAAAGCATTACTGTTAACAATTTCCGCGATTAGAGCTAGATACATTGTTTTGATAGTTTACAGCTAGATACATTGATTTGGTAGTTTACAGCTAAATACATTGTTTTGGTAGTTTCAGCTAGATACATTGTTTTGGTAGTTTCAAGCTAGATACATTGTTTTGATAGTTTCCAGCTAGATACATTGTTTTAATAGTTTCCAGCTAGATACATTGTTTTGGTAGTTTCCAGCTAGAAACATTGTTTTGGTAGTTTCCAGCTAGATACATTGTTTTGGTAGTTTCCAGCTAGATACATTGTTTTGATAGTTTACAGCTAGATACATTGTTTTGATTGTTTCCAGCTAGATACATTGTTTTGATAGTTTCCAGCTAGATACATTGTTTTGATAGTTTCCAGCTAAATATATTGTTTTGGTAGTTCCCAGCTAGATACATTGTTTTGGTAGTTCCCAGCTAGATACATTGTTTTGGTAGTTTACAGCTAGTTACATTGTTTTGATAGTTTCAAGCTAGATACATTGTTTTGATAGTTTCCAGCTAGATACATTGTTTTGATAGTTTCCAGCTAGATACATTGTTTTGATAGTTTCCAGCTAGATACATTGTTTTGATAGTTTCCAGCTAGATACATTGTTTTGATAGTTTCCAGCTTGATACATTGGTTTGATAGTTTACAGCTAGATACATTGTTTTGATAGTTTCAAGCTAGATACATTGTTTTGATAGTTTACAGCTAGATACATTGGTTTGATGGTTTCCAGCTAGATACATTGTTTTGATAGTTTAAAGCTAGATACATTGTTTTGATAGTTTCAAGCTAGATACATTGTTTTGATAGTTTCCAGCTAGATACATTGTATTGATAGTTTACAGCTAGATACATTGTTTTGGTAATTTCCAGCTAGATACATTGTTTTGGTAGTTTGCAGATGGATACATTGTTTTGATAGTTCCCAGCTAGATACATTGTTTTGGTAGTTTCAAGCTAGATACATTGTTTTGGGAGTTTCAAGCTAGATACATTGTTTTGATAGTTTCCAGCTAGATACATTGTTTTGGTAGTTTCCAGCCAGATACATTGTTTTGATATTTCCAGCTAGATACATTGTTTTGGTAATTTCCAGCTAGATACATTGTTTTGGTAGTTTCCAGCTAGATACATTGTTTTGATTGTTCCCAGCTAGATACATTGTTTTGATATTTTACAGCAAGATACATTATTTTGATAATTCCCAGCTAGATACATTGTTTTGATAGTTTCCAGCTAGATACATTGTTTTGGTAGTTTCAAGCTAGATACATTGTTTTGGTAGTTTAAAGCTAGATACATTGTTTTGATAGTTTCCAGCTAGATACATTGTTTTGATTGTTCCCAGCTAGATACATTGTTTTGATAGTTTCAAGCTAGATACATTGTTTTGGTAGTTCCCAGCTAGATACATTGTTTTGATTGTTCCCAGCTAGATACATTGTTTTGATAGTTCCCAGCTAGATACATTGTTTTGGTAGTTTTCAGCTAGATACATTGTTTTGGTAGTTTCAAGCTAGATACATTGTTTTGATAGTTTACAGCTAGATACATTGTTTTGATAGTTTCCAGCAAGATACATTGTTTTGGTAGTTTCAAGCTAGATACATTGTTTTGATTGTTCCCAGCTAGATACATTGTTTTGATAGTTCCCAGCTAGATACATTGTTTTGATAGTTCCCAGCTAGATACATTGTTTTGGTAGTTTCAAGCTAGATACATTGTTTTGATAGTTTACAGCTAGATACATTGTTTTGATAGTTTACAGCAAGATACATTGTTTTGATAGTTTCCAGCTAGATACATTGTTTTGGTAAATTCCAGCTAGATACATTGTTTGGGTAGTTTCAAGCTAGATACATTGTTTTGATAGTTCCACGCTAGATACATTGTTTTGATAGTTTCCAGCAAGATACATTGTTTTGGTAGTTTTCAGCTAGATACATTGTTTTGATAGTTCCCAGCTAGATACATTGTTTTGGTAGTTTCAGGCTAGATACATTGTTTTGGTAGTTTCAAGCTAGATACATTGTTTTGGTAGTTTTCAGCTAGATACATTGTTTTGGTAGTTTCAAGCTAGATACATTGTTTTGGTAGTTTCAGGCTAGATACATTGTTTTGATAGTTTCCAGCTAGATACATTGTTTTGGTAGTTTACAACTAGATACATTGTTTTGATATTTCCAGCTAAATACATTGTTTTGATAGTTTCCAGCTAGATACATTGTTTTGATAGTTTTCAGCTAGATACATTGTTCTGATAGTTTACAGCAAGATACATTGTTTTGATAGTTTTCAGCTAGATACATTGTTTTGATAGTTTACAGCTAGATACATTGTTTTGGTAGTTTTCAGCTGGATACATTGTTTTGATAGTTCCAGCTAGATACATTGTTTTGATTGTTCCCAGCTAGATACATTGTTTTGATAGTTTTCAGCTAGATACATTGTTTTGACATTGTTTTGATAGTTTACAGCTAGATACATTGTTTTGATAGTTTCCAGCTAGATACATTGTTTTGGTAGTTTACAACTAGATACATTGTTTTGATATTTCCAGCTAGATACATTGTTTTGATAGTTTCCAGCTAGATACATTGTTTTGATAGTTTTCAGCTAGATACATTGTTTTGATAGTTTACAGAAAGATACATTGTTTTGATAGTTTTCAGCTAGATACATTGTTTTGATAGTTTACAGCTAGATACATTGTTTTGGTAGTTTTCAGCTGGAAACATTGTTTTGATAGTTCCAGCTAGATACATTGTTTTGATTGTTCCCAGCTAGATACATTGTTTTGATAGTTTTCAGCTAGATACATTGTTTTGACATTGTTTTGATAGTTTACAGCTAGATACATTGTTTTGATAGTTTACAGCAAGATACAATGTTTTGATAGTTTTCAACTAGATACATTTTTTTGATAGTTTCCAGCTAGATACATTGTTTTGGTAGTTTTCAGCTAGATACATTGTTTTGATAGTTCCTAGCTAGATACATTTTTTGGTAGTTTCAGGCTAGATACATTGTTTTGATAGTTTCCAGCCAGATACATTGTTTTGATAGTTTTCAGCTAGATACATTGTTTTGACATTGTTTTGATAGTTTCCAGCCAGATACATTGTTTTGATATTTCCAGCGAGATACATTGTTTTGATAGTTTACAGCTAGATACATTGTTTTTGTAGTTTTCAGGCTAGATACATTGTTTTGGTAGTTTTCAGCTAGATACATTGTTTTGATAGTTCCAGCTACATACATTGTTTTGATTGTTCCCAGCTAGATACATTGTTTTGATAGTTTTCAGCTAGATACAATGTTTTGATAGTTTTCAGCTAGATACATTGTTTTGATAGTTTACAGCTAGATACATTGTTTTGATAGTTTACAGCAAGATACATTGTTTTGATAGTTTACAGCAAGATACATTGTTTTGATAGTTTCCAGCTAGATACATTGTTTTGGTAGTTTCAAGCTAGATACATTGTTTTGATAGTTCCAAGCTAGATACATTGTTTTGATAGTTTCCAGCAAGATACATTGTTTTGGTAGTTTTCAGCTAGATACATTGTTTTGATAGTTCCCAGCTAGATACATTGTTTTGGTAGTTTCAGGCTAGATACATTGTTTTGGTAGTTTCAAGCTAGATACATTGTTTTGGTAGTTTCCAGCTAGATACATTGTTTTGGTAGTTTCAAGCTAGATACATTGTTTTGGTAGTTTCAGGCTAGATACATTGTTTTGATAGTTTCCAGCTAGATACATTGTTTTTGTAGTTTACAACTAGATACATTGTTTTGATATTTCCAGCTAGATACATTGTTTTGATAGTTTCCAGCTAGATACATTGTTTTGATAGTTTTCAGCTAGATACATTGTTCTGATAGTTTACAGCAAGATACATTGTTTTGATAGTTTTCAGCTAGATACATTGTTTTGATAGTTTACAGCTAGATACATTGTTTAGGTAGTTTTCAGCTGGATACATTGTTTTGATAGTTCCAGCTAGATACATTGTTTTGATAGTTCCCAGCTAGATACATTGTTTTGATAGTTTTCAGCTAGATACATTGTTTTGACATTGTTTTGATAGTTTACAGCTAGATACATTGTTTTGATAGTTTCCAGCTAGATACATTGTTTTGGTAGTTTACAACTAGATACATTGTTTTGATATTTCCAGCTAGATACATTGTTTTGATAGTTTCCAGCTAGATACATTGTTTTGATAGTTTTCAGCTAGATACATTGTTTTGATAGTTTACAGCAAGATACATTGTTTTGATAGTTTTCAGCTAGATACATTGTTTTGACATTGTTTTGATAGTTTACAGCTAGATACATTGTATTGATAGTTTACAGCAAGATACAATGTTTTGATAGTTTTCAACTAGATACATTTTTTTGATAGTTTCCAGCTAGATACATTGTTTTGGTAGTTTTCAGCTAGATACATTGTTTTGATAGTTCCTAGCTAGATACTTTTTTTGGTAGTTTCAGGCTAGATACATTGTTTTGATAGTTTCCAGCCAGATACATTGTTTTGATATTTCCAGCTAGATACATTGTTTTGATAGTTTACAGCTAGATACATTGTTTTTGTAGTTTTCAGGCTAGATACATTGTTTTGGTAGTTTTCAGCTAGATACATTGTTTTGATAGTTCCAGCTACATACATTGTTTTGATTGTTCCCAGCTAGATACATTGTTTTGATAGTTTTCAGCTAGATACAATGTTTTGATAGTTTTCAGCTAGATACATTGTTTTGATAGTTTCCAGCTAGATACATTGTTTTGATAGTTTACAGCAAGATACATTGTTTTGATAGTTTACAGCAAGATACATTGTTTTGATAGTTTCCAGCTAGATACATTGTTTTGGTAGTTTCAAGCTAGATACATTGTTTTGATAGTTTACAGCTAGATACATTGTTTTGATAGTTTACAGCAAGGTACATTGTTTTGATAGTTTCCAGCTAGATACATTGTTTTGGTAAATTCCAGCTAGATACATTGTTTGGGTAGTTTCAAGCTAGATACATTGTTTTGATAGTTCCCAGCTAGATACATTGTTTTGATAGTTTCCAGCAAGATACATTGTTTTGGTAGTTTTCAGCTAGATACATTGTTTTGATAGTTTCCAGCTAGATACATTGTTTTGGTAGTTTCAGGCTAGATACATTGTTTTGGTAGTTTCAAGCTAGATACATTGTTTTGGTAGTTTCCAGCTAGATACATTGTTTTGGTAGTTTCAAGTAAGATACATTGTTTTGGTAGTTTCATGCTAGATACATTGTTTTGATAGTTTCCAGCTAGATACATTGTTTTTGTAGTTTACAACTAGATACATTGTTTTGATATTTCCAGCTAGATACATTGTTTTGATAGTTTCCAGCTAGATACATTGTTTTGATAGTTTTCAGCTAGATACATTGTTCTGATAGTTTACAGCAAGATACATTGTTTTGATAGTTTTCAGCTAGATACATTGTTTTGATAGTTTACAGCTAGATACATTGTTTTGGTAGTTTTCAGCTGGATACATTGTTTTGATAGTTCCAGCTAGATACATTGTTTTGATTGTTCCCAGCTAGATACATTGTTTTAATAGTTTTCAGCTAGATACATTGTTTTGACATTGTTTTGATAGTTTACAGCTAGATACATTGTTTTGATAGTTTCCAGCTAGATACATTGTTTTGGTAGTTTACAACTAGATACATTGTTTTGATATTTCCAGCTAGATACATTGTTTTGATAGTTTCCAGCTAGATACATTGTTTTGATAGTTTTCAGCTAGATACATTGTTTTGATAGTTTACAGCAAGATACATTGTTTTGATAGTTTTTAGCTAGATACATTGTTTTGATAGTTTACAGCTAGATACATTGTTTTGGTAGTTTTCAGCTGGATACATTGTTTTGATAGTTCCAGCTAGATACATTGTTTTGATTGTTCCCAGCTAGAAACATTGTTTTGATAGTTTTCAGCTAGATACATTGTTTTGATAGTTTACAGCAAGATACAATGTTTTGATAGTTTTCAACTAGATACATTGTTTTGATAGTTTCCAGCTAGATACATTGTTTTGGTAGTTTTCAGCTAGATACATTGTTTTGATAGTTCCTTGCTAGATACATTTTTTGATAGTTTCAGGCTAGATACATTGTTTTGATAGTTTACAGCTAGATACATTGTTTTTGTAGTTTTCAGGCTAGATACATTGTTTTGGTAGTTTTCAGCTAGATACATTGTTTTGATAGTTCCAGCTACATACATTGTTTTGATTGTTCCCAGCTAGATACATTGTTTTGATAGTTTTCAGCTAGATACAATGTTTTGATAGTTTTCAGCTAGATACATTGTTTTGATAGTTTACAGCTAGATACATTGTTTTGATAGTTTACAGCAAGATACATTGTTTTGATAGTTTACAGCAAGATACATTGTTTTGATAGTTTCCAGCTAGATACATTGTTTTGGTAGTTTCAAGCTAGATACATTGTTTTGATTGTTCCCAGCTAGATACATTGTTTTGATAGTTCCCAGATAGATACATTGTTTTGGTAGTTTCAAGCTAGATACATTGTTTTGGTAGTTTCAAGCTAGATACATTGTTTTGATAGTTTACAGCTAGATACATTGTTTTGATAGTTTACAGCAAGATACATTGTTTTGATAGCTTCCAGCTAGATACATTGTTTTGGTAGTTTCCAGCTAGATACATTGTTTTGGTAGTTTCAAGCTAGATACATTGTTTTGATAGTTCCCAGCTAGATACATTGTTTTGATAGTTTCCAGCAAGATACATTGTTTTGGTAGTTTTCAGCTAGATACATTGTTTTGATAGTTCCCAGCTAGATACATTGTTTTGGTAGTTTCAGGCTAGATACATTGTTTTGGTAGTTTCAAGCTAGATACATTGTTTTGGTAGTTTCCAGCTAGATACATTGTTTTGGTAGTTTCAAGCTAGATACATTGTTTTGGTAGTTTCAGGCTAGATACATTGTTTTGATAGTTTCCAGCTAGATACATTGTTTTGGTAGTTTACAACTAGATACATTGTTTTGATAATTCCAGCTAGATACATTGTTTTGATAGTTTCCAGCTAGATACATTGTTTTGATAGTTTTCAGCTAGATACATTGTTTTGATAGTTTACAGCAAGATACATTGTTTTGATAGTTTTCAGCTAGATACATTGTTTTGATAGTTTACAGCTAGATACATTGTTTTGGTAGTTTTCAGCTGGATACATTGTTTTGATAGTTCCAGCTAAATACATTGTTTTGATTGTTCCCAGCTAGATACATTGTTTTGATAGTTTTCAGCTAGATTCATTGTTTTGACATTGTTTTGATAGTTTACAGCTAGATACATTGTTTTGATAGTTTCCAGCTAGATACATTGTTTTGGTAGTTTACAACTAGATACATTGTTTTGATATTTCCAGCTAGATACATTGTTTTGATAGTTTCCAGCTAGATACATTGTTTTGATAGTTTTCAGCTAGAAACATTGTTTTGATAGTTTACAGCAAGATACATTGTTTTGATAGTTTTCAGCTAGATACATTGTTTTGATAGTTTACAGCTAGATACATTGTTTTGGTAGTTTTCAGCTGGATACATTGTTTTGATAGTTCCAGCTAGATACATTGTTTTGATTGTTCCCAGCTAGATACATTGTTTTGATAGTTTTCAGCTAGATACATTGTTTTGACATTGTTTTGATAGTTTACAGCTAGATACATTGTTTTGATAGTTTACAGCAAGATACATTGTTTTGATAGTTTTCAACTAGATACATTGTTTTGATAGATCCAGCTAGACATATTGTTTTGGTAGTTTTCAGCTAGATACATTGTTTTGATAGTTCCTAGCTAGATACATTTTTTGGTAGTTTCAGGCTAGATACATTGTTTTGATAGTTTCCAGCCAGATACATTGTTTTGATATTTCCAGCTAGATACATTGTTTTGATAGTTTACAGCTAGATACATTGTTTTTGTAGTTTTCAGGCTAGATACATTGTTTTGGTAGTTTTCAGCTAGATACATTGTTTTGATAGTTCCAGCTACATACATTGTTTTGATTGTTCCCAGCTAGATACATTGTTTTGATAGTTTTCAGCTAGATACATTGTTTTGATAGTTTTCAGCTAGATACATTGTTTTGATAGTTTACAGCTAGATACATTGTTTTGATAGTTTACAGCAAGATACAGTTTTCAGCTAGATACATTGTTTTGATAGTTTCCAGCTAGATACATTGTTTTGGTAGTTTTCAGCTAGATACATTGTTTTGATAGTTCCCAGCTAGATACATTGTTTTGGTAGTTTCAGGCTAGATACATTGTTTTGGTAGTTTCAAGCTAGATACATTGTTTTGATAGTTTCCAGCCAGATACACTGTTTTGATATTTCCAGCTAGATACATTGTTTTGATAGTTTCCAGCTAGATACATTGTTTTGGTAGTTTTCAGCTAGATACATTGTTTTGATAGTTCCCAGCTAGATACATTGTTTTGGTAGTTTCAGGCTAGATACATTGTTTTGATAGTTTTCAGCTAGATATATTGTTTTGATAGTTTCCAGCTAGATACATTGTTTTGATAGTTCCCAGCTAGATACATTGTTTTGGTAGTTTCAGGCTAGATATATGGTTTTGGTAGTTTCAGGCTAGATACATTGTTTTGATAGTTTTCAGCTAGATACATTGTTTTGATAGTTTCCAGCTAGATACATTGTTTTGATAGTTCCCAGCTAGATACATTGTTTTGGTAGTTTACAGCTAGATACATTGTTTTGGTAGTTCCAGCTAGATACATTGTTTTGATAGTTTTCAGCTAGATTCATTGTTTTGATAGTTTGCAACTAGATACATTGTTTTGATGGTTCCCAGCTAGATACATTGTTTTGGTAGTTCCCAGCTAGATACATTGTTTGGATAGTTTCCAGCTAGATACATTGTTTTGATTGTTTCCAGCTAGATACATTGTTTTGATAGTTTTTACCTAGATACATTGTTTAATAGTTTCAAGCTAGTTTCTACAGAATTTAACTAGAAACGTGGAATAATGGAATCTATATATTATCTATAACATATTTTAACTCGAGCCACATTGGTTGAGGCAATAATACAGATGAGTATTTACAGAGTTTTGTTATATAATTTTACAATGTCACTAAATGTATCGATACATTTGTTTCCATTTACTTTAGGTAGACGTTCTTATAATGTTTGAAACTAATAGCAGAGTAAACTACAGGCACAGTAATTTTCATATTTCTTTGGGAAGAAAACTGTTTTGTTGGATATTAGCTTATAGAATAAAAGAAACGGGAAGGTGTTGAAGTAAAAGCGTTGGTGGAATTAACTGACCATACATATCCATTAATGGTCGCTTCTGTTTAACACATATGGGGTTCAAATACATTGTCTGTTATCTCCTAAGTAGTTTTTGCCATTACAGGGCAAAGGACCGACACCTTGCCGATAATTATATAAACAATTTGGTTTCAAGTTAATGTTTTGCCGAAAGAATAACGGACATAATACGTGTATGGTACAGCAGTAATTTGAGTGATGCAATACAGTACTGTAAATACAGGTTAACACTAGCTAAAATGGGAACCAGTTATCATCTTTGGAAAAGCTTTTAAGTATAATAATCAAATTGCCCTTTTGTTGTAATCATTGACATAAGTTTTAGTACTTATTTTAGTCAGTTGAAATTGACGCTAAATGTAAAAATAGTAAATGAATGGTGTTTGAAAATGTGGTTGTAAGGAAAAAAGTTATTTATCAAGCTTTTGTGTTTGTCAATCGTTAGCCTATCGTGGTATTATATTAACTTGTGGTTGATCTTTCATGTATGCGGTTATCACACTGGCTGTCATGGAACTGCGCTCTATAAACTCGCTTAACAATATCCCGAAGCGTACCAAGGTTAATATTGATATAACGTTTAACCAAGTGTGTGCTTTTGTTTTGTGAATTTTAAACTCAAATTAAGGCGTCATATTCAGTCGTTACTCAAATAACGTGTATATATGTACTTTTTGCAAGTGGGTACTAAGTGAATACACGCCCAACAAAGTCGTTGGCACTTTATGGCGAGCTCGGCAGATGTTCATCAAAAATTGAGCGACATTTCGTATTATCAAGTACTCTAAGATATAGAACTAGATACGAGATAGTGTTATTCTCAATGCAATTATTGATGAACAACACAGGGGAATAAATAATAGCCCTTAACTTTAACATGGTCGTCTGGAGTAAAAACAATTATTCAATAAGCGAGAATTTGTCGTGCGGCTATTTCCAGAGCCTGTAAAAGTACGTGAGCGTGTTCCTATGTTTAGCGATATACTGAGGTACATAACAACTTGGTGAGCTACCATTGAGGTGCATTCACTACTGTATATGTATACGAAAAGAAGAAAACGTTCACAAAGTATTTTTCACGGAACGAAATCTGGCCCGTTAGACGTTCTGTGTTTTTTATGACAAGGAAACGTCTTTTCAATTTTTTATACCTCGATTTGAAAACAAATATCTCGACCAAATTACCGTCGACTTTGAGGAAAGCAATACTGGGGGCACTGTTATGTTTGACATGATACTAATTCGTCGTTTTTCGATGATTAATCTAATCTCCATTATCGATATCGTATATAAACAAATTGCCTGATTTGGAAAATCGAGGTTTATAATAAAATAATCAACACTTTTGTCTTTACCACACATCGATGGCACCACCAATAGAAAAACGTTATGGCAACAGGAACATTGCATAATCAAACTACATTATCCATCCTTGCTTTAGACAGGACTATGATTTAAAATGGTCCACTCACATTAAAAAAAAAAATACGAAAAGCATGAAGCGCATTTTTTTATGGCTGCTCCGGTCGTGAGTCCAAATGGTATTAACTTAATATTTCTACTGATTGTAAAACCAATAACACTTTACGGCTGTGAAGTGTGGTGCTACATGTTTACCACAAATGCCAACATAGTTGATGTGTTTCATCATATAATTTCACAATCTTTCACAAGTAAGACAACTTTGTAGCTTAAATATCATCTGCACTAGAAGACAAAAAGATAAATCGTTAATTTATTATAGGCATCGCACGTTTAAGTCATATGTATAGTTTTTCTATGCAAATACGGTCTAGATGTCTACCAGAACGATGTGAATGTTTATCAATCAACCTAAATAACAAAGCCATATGACGAATGGAAGCGTCACGTAAAAGAAGAAACGTATTCGAACAGTCGTGTATGTTCTGGTGTCAGTTTTCATTTTTGAGGATGCTCTATTGAATGTGCACACACTTGTGTTGAATACCCTATGATGCTTTTGATAAAAAAATGGATTACTTGATTTATAACATATACACCTAATTCATTTGTATAACATTTGTATGACATGCACTTTGCCAATCCTGGGAGAAAATAATTGATAGATTGTGACTGAGAATGCAATGCTATACTATTTTATATACTATTATATAATACTAATATTGACTTATTTAATATAAGGTGCTAGGTTGCCATCTGCAAACAACACATAGGTTCAAGCTCTAGTACTCGCTCTTAATTTTATATATAAATAAAATACAGTGCTTTCAGAAGATTCAATATATATATATTGAATCTTTTTAAACACTCTAGTTTAAGTTTATTCGTCTACCTGGACAATGACCTTCTAGATAATTTGTAAATATGTCTTAAATCTTGAATGTTGATTTATTAACGAACTATTCATAACATGTAACCGTCATTTTTGTTTTTATCTGCGATATTAAAGTTATCAAATGGTATTTTCCGTAATGACTTAAAACAAACATGGTCCCCACACATTTTGGAAAATATTGTTTCCCACGAGACCAATGTAAAAGGTCTGATAGTCCAATTTATTTAATTATGATTCGAGTAGGTGTATCTCAAATTACCCTTGTTGACAGTAAAGCGTCGTGATTATTAGTTTACGCCCGCTCGCGCTCAGATCCCTTGGGAACTTCCTGGTGTATCATTGTTCATGAGGCGATAGTAATTCTGAGGAATAGTTGCTACAAAGCTGTTGACGACTTCAGGTCAAGCCATTAACTGAATCTTGATGATTTTGTAATTCAAGCCATTGCACTTATTATATTAATGTATTCATGTTAATATATAACACTACTTATGGTTGTTTGAACTCCGACAGTAACAAGTAAAATGTTTATTATTCTTATACAGGCCCTGCATGGACCATTAACCTAGTACTATGCAATTATTACGCTTATTATCTTAAAAATGCTATAAAGCAAACAAAGACACAATAGCATAATGGAAAATGGTGAAGAATCCTACTGGGAGAATTTGAATATTACAACAACGGATAATGGACATTGTTTTCGAAATTAAACACAATCTATAAATTGTGCAAATAGGATTTTAATTAGTATTAAAAGAAAACATAAAAGCTAGCGTGGTGTGCGATTAACATGCATATATCCCATTAAAATAATGAGCAAAGATATAAACAGTTTTTTAATTTTAAAAGCGTTGCGAAATTCAAAACTACAGTGTTTTGATAGTATGAGATTTAGAAATGGTGATAAAAAACTAGTTAAATTAACATGCAAAATTAAATCATATAACGAATAAAACATGCACACCTGATAAGGAGTTCTATAGCAAGCTACATTGTATTTATTTGAGTCTATATATATATAACAGTACGGTATTTTACGGGAACACAAAGAACAAGACGCAATAAATGTAGAGATGTAATCTGGAAATATATAATTCATAATATACACGTAAGTAACAACATATAAAGATATAAAACACTGTTAAATAGCATGTTCAATATATCAATAATCGCTATTATAACTATCATAGGCTAGCGGTCAAATCTTGTCTATAAACAATATTTCAAGACATATATACATATAAGTGAATGCACAAGCAAAGCACAAGCAAAGCATACATAACGACAAACAGATAAACAAACGAGATTGTATCACATACAATGACATACACGATTATGGCAAATACCAACATTTGAACAGATACAGAAACATGACAATGACACTTGAAACTTACCAATATGTGGTACTGAAAACCCTCACATCTCACGCTTCCGGTGCTGGTTACGTTATTTTCTAAAAGGTAAGTGAACAGAATGTTTTGTGTACAGAATATAAAAGTAGTGAACCTATTGAAGGTTAGGTTAACATAAGAGGTGTGTATACTGCTTTTCGGACAACAATTTATCCCGGACAAAAATGATAAAAACAGAATAAGTAAATGGCGTTTAACAGACGATTTCAGTGAGATCACTACGAGAATCCAATCAATTGTATTATTAAACCAAGAATGTATAACTGCTAAACCTTGTGCGAAAACGAACAATTCTGTAAAATAAAAACAGGTTTCTAACAACGCAGTGTTTTCGCTTCAAAACTTCGTGACTGACTGAATAAAACCATGCCTGAACCAATCACAATCGCTGTAACATATATGTCGACCAATGAAATGGTCTCCTCGAAAACATGCCAAGTCGATAATCAGGAAACCAAGGTGAAGACAAATGAAGACAAAACGGCGATATACAATAATCGGTCCGGTCACATACTCCCCCGATATGTGAAATGACGTCTTGTCATTACGTCACGTAAAAAACAAACCAAGAGTAGTTCAGCATATAATGAAGACAAAACGGCGATATACAATAACCGGTCCGATCACATATATACTTGGTAAAGCTATTTACAGCCTACTTTTCTAGACTAACAATGGTATTAAAATTTATTGCATTACCCCCTTAAAATTATAGTTCCAAATTGTCTATTTCAAGCTGATAATTATTTCATGAGATTTTAGATTATTTTTCTAAAATCGTCTTCTATTACGAAATCAGTCTGATAAAAAAAAATCATGAGACTTTCGACTTCACTCAAATTTGTATTAAAGCTGCGTAAATATAATACCGATATATTGATACACCAAATGATTTCAACAGTATATAAAAAGATTATATCTGTGTTACCCATAATTCTCTATTTGTTAATTTTATTGGTACAACCGAAACAAAGCGACGCAACGATCATCGGATGTTACACACAACTAATAAAATGTCATACTGTAGCTCCTATACAGTGCAGTATTTTGTCATTCAATATCATTTAATATTACACATATATTGTATTAAGTGACTCCCGAGAAACATTTAAGCTAAAGGGATGTTAACAGTATTACAAAGTCAGTTATCACCAAACAAACAAGATTCGTCTTTTTATATTTTTTGTGAATTTCGTACTGACCACAGGTGTTCGTCATATAGCTTGACCACTATAATATGGTCATCTGATATTGTTTAAAATATAACCAAAAAAAAGTTGAAATTGATAAAATGACAATTAAATGAATTTCTCAGAGTATAACCTTAAATAAATATCATAATGTATATAAAATAAACATGGTTCCCGTGTCCATAAATTTCTATAAAAGTGATCATAAACAAAATGCTTATCTTTTTATTACATAATTTGAAAATTATGTCTTGTTTTTATAAAAAAAAACAACTGTTCTGATACATGACTGAGTGGCCGGTTATTAGACAAATAGCTCCTGGAAATTGCTTGCAAACAGTGAATGTGGATATGATCATAAGCAAGATTTAAGGGCGTTGATATAATTGAATTGTATTGATTTCCACTTTTATGCAGACTTGTTTCTGCAAGGACATGCATTGAGCATTAATAGACTCCTTAAAACAATATGGATTCATTTTTGGTTGATAAAAGCTGGTTCTCTTCGATAGATGTAGCATCTTTATATACATTTAAAAATCAAAGAGAGAAACATCCTAGCTACAAATAAAACCACCACTTGAAACAGCTGCAATATTTTGTCGTGTTTGAAAAGATGTCCACATTTCATTTGTTCTATGACTAAATATTTTTTTTGCAAAATTTGATAAACGATGTAGTGACGTTGTAGAATGAATATATTTCTTGCCTGTATTTCTTTTTCTACTTATTATCACTGTGCCATTACACAGGAAGACAGCACATGGTTGGCTGCTTGGTAAGTGTTAATATTTTATATTGCCTTATTGTATTTCTATAAGGCTCAATTACATAAACATTCGCTTAAATAATTTAGTGAACTATCAAATAATTGGACGTTTAACGTCTTGCAATATACTTTTGATTAGCCAATAGCGCTCGCCATTTTCTGTAAATCAATTTAATCCATCATCTTCCACATTCAAGATGATCTACAAATGCACTTGGGACGGCTTCTCTCAGCTCTAATATTATTTACGTGTCGCGGAACTTATTACTTGGTACACCGTTGGGATTCTATATGTCATGGACTCGGTCTACTATACAAATAATAACAACAACATAAATGAACCCCAAAGTTACCCTCGTCATCAGCCAGGATTGCTGTCATCTTAAGTCAACACATTTTAGGATTGGTGCTTAAATAAAAATGTATAGTGCTCACCTGCAAGGATTTCACAATGTGTTCCAACTATTACATATAATTTAATATCTTTCTTTGACATTATCAATATAGTCGTTATTTATTTGCTCATTTGCATTACTCAATCATCTAATTGACCTTGAATTCATCAAACTGCATAACAAATGACCTGAAGGTGCAAGATGCTCAATTGCATTAACAGCTGCATGTCTGATTGGTGCTACAAACAATCTGGCGAATCTGCTGGTAGTCATTCAATGACAGGTATGATACTAGATATTTCGTTGAATAGGGTTGTTAGTACTGCGTTTTGATCCGAGAGGTTGAAATCGACTCGAGTGGAAATTTGCAGATACGTTTTTCGAGAATGGTGTTTAAATCTCATAGAAGACACGTCATAACATTATACATTTTATAAAAATGGCGTCATTTTATCATTGAATGTAATATTTGTTATGACGTGACTTCAACAGAGATAAATACGGTAGTATTGCACTTAGTATGGTACGGCCAAACATAGCTGATGCTTAAGATATGCATTCCTTGCCGATTATAGTTCGTATTTAATAAACGATAAAAAATATGAACATATAGTTTAAAACTGTAAAATGTCTGTTTAAATTACTTCATGATGCAACATTAGTATTGACAGAAGTTCAGTACATGTATTTAAAGAAATGAAAAATGGTGGTCGATTGTAAATACCTTTTATAAAAGGCATTTGTCAATGGTAAGAATTGTTTTTTAGGAAAGCATTAAGAGAAATTCTACGTTTAGGCAGTTGGTATGTGATGTGATGGGATATGGACTACTCGTCCTATACATTCTTCAGGGACGCAACAATGGTTCTTTTCGGTGAGATATTTACGACAAGTCGGCATTGCTAATGTAACGTCTAGTGATCATTTAGGGAATGACAAAAAATGAAGCCTAAATCCTACGATAAATATGGAAATTAAGGCACATTGCTACAATATTCCCTGAAGAAAAATGTACATTTAATATTCACAATGGTTTAACAATTACTGGAAACATATTTTGCGGTGGGGAAGATACAAATTTATATGTTTTGCATGTGGATACATATAAGAATGTACAGTTCATTTAATACGCAAGGGTCTGAGGCTCCCAATATATGTTGAAGTGAAGGTCAAGTGTACAATTCGATTGTTAACATTTAGTAGACACTGTTTGTATCTCCATTAGTGTCTGTAAGGCCTTATTTGTTAGTTTTGGACAATGTGTGCCTCTCGTTTAGTGTATGTAAGGCCTTATTTGCTAGTTTGGGACAATGTGTGTCTCTCGTTTAGTGTATGTAAGGCCTTATTTGTTAGTTTGGGACAATGTGTGTATCACGTTTAGTGTATGCAAGGCCTTATTTGTTAGTTTTGGGCAATGTTAGTATCACGTTTAGTGAACGTAAGGCCTTTTTTGTTGTTTTGGGCAATGTGTGTCTCTCGTTTAGTGTATGTAAGGCCTTATTTGTTAGTTTTGGGCAATGTGTGTATCACGTTTAGTGTATGTAAGGCCTTATTTGTTAGTTTTGGGCAATGTGTGTCTCTCGTTTAGTGTATATAAGGCCTTATATTCTTTAGTTTAGGACAATATGTGTATCTCGTTTAGTGTATGTAAGGCCTAATTTGTTAGTTTTGGGACAATGTGTGTCTCTCGTTTAATGTATGTAAGGCCTTATTTGTTAGTTTTGGGACGATGTGTTTATCACGTTTAGTGTATGTAAGGCCTTATTTGTTAGTTTAGGACAATGTGTGTCTCTCGTTTAGTGTATGTAAGGCCTTATTTGTTAGTTTTGGGACGATGTGTGTATCACGTTTAGTGTATGTAATGCCTTATTTGTTAGTTTTGGGCAATGTGTGTCTCTCGTTAAGTGTATGTAAGGCCTTAATTGTTAGTTTTGGGACAATGTGTGTATCACGTTTAGTGTATGTCAGGCCTTATTTGTTAGTTTAGGACGATGTGTGTATCTCGTTTAGTGTCTGTAAAGCCTTATTTGTTAGTTTGGGACAATGTGTGTATCTCGTTTAATATTTGTAAGGCCTTATTTGTTAGTTTTTGGACAATGTGTGTTTCTCGTTTAGTGTCTGTATGGCCTTATTGGTTTATTTGTGACGTTCCGTGGCTTTTGTTCAGTTATGTTTCCATTGTATTATTTCCTTTGTTTAATAATAGTTATGGCCAAGGCAACTCGCATATGTTTGACTAAATAATATATCCAACGATTTACAACAAGTTAAACGCAGACATTCACGGGGCAGTTGAGATGTTACCCTGCCAACACTTTTGGGAGTGCCTAAGTATATGAGTTGTTTTATATATGTTTTGTGAGGGGTTTGGAATTAAAAATAATCGTAGTTTGTCAATCTAATTTGAACTATGTTTTATTTATAAAAATAAGTTTTATTTTTTATTGACACTGTATCTACTGGGTTAAGAAACCGTATTCACTATTAGTACTCATCTTTCATTTGGTTTGTTTTCAATCAATCAATCAATTAATATTTCATTTTGTTTTGTAGCTGAGAAAGATTATTAAGAAGCGGTGAGTTTGACGAAATCTCCCAACGGCCTGGAGGCGGAACATATGCTTGATTTGTTTTTCAAGCAATTGAAATATTATGAATCTGTATTTACGAATTGTCCATCTGGCGATTGTTTTAAAGAAGACAATGAAAATAGTTACATTTTGAGTAGCGAAGTGAGACCAGAAGTTTAAATGCTTTCTAGTGGTTTATAGAGATTACTGAGTGATAAGCTGTGATAAACAATGACATTGACATTCAGTTATTGTATTTCCAAATCACTAGGCATCTGTAGTGAAGAGAATACAATGTGTCATTTCAGTACTTTGTCAATTTAACACTCTTAACAAAATTGATAAACTCTTCAGCTGAAGAACCAGACGAAAAAGCGAAGCGATATCAGATGAACGTTTGATGTAATAAATTGTAAACGACGCGCGGCGGACGCCGGGCAACGTGCCACCAGAAAAGCTTACAGTGGTTTATACGTTTATGATATTTCTTTTTACAAATGTCGAGGTAAATACACCCAATTCATTCCTATTTTTGACAGGCTGAGCAAATGAATGTGCTCAGGAAAATATTTTTTGTGAGAAAATAGGACCACAATTTCGCATAACGCTGTGCAAATGAGTTTTATAAATCAGTTTCAACCATACCTATGCAAGCTTTTTTGTATTGATTTGCATTAGATTATAATGCGCCTTGCTGGTGCAACACTTTCTATACAATTGCTCTGAAATCATAATCTGCTTGGCATGAAAGCAATTCAATGTCGCCAGGGAATACAATTAATGATCATTAATACCAGATCAACATGATTGAACCAGAATGTCCGCGTATTTAATATGTCCCCTGCTTGGAGCGCCCACCTTTTGGAATGCAAATTGAATAAACAATTATTAAAATAATTAATGTAACTAGAGTGATGTGTTTCACAATTGAACTTATTGACCTTATTCTATTTGGGAGTAAAAGAGCATCTTTAATGACGTTAGTGCGAACACAAATAAAAACACATTCTTGAGTTAGGGATCATTCAAGGTAAATTAAGACGATACTTGCCAATTAAAAGGCTGTTATACCTGACAGAAAGTAAGAAGTGGTTGTGTTTTGAAATTAGTTAAGGCGAAAAGGAATATACATTTTAGGTAAGAATTGATTTGGAATAGACAATTTTGTGAAAAAATGTCATAGCCGTAGAACTTAATAATGCCATCTGGCTGTCGAGATATTATGACCGGAATATTGTAGCCAAATTGGTAAATACTGGGTACGAAATGCTTTAGAAGGAGAGAAGACTAAGAGTTTCATCATTTACTCAAAACTCATAACATCCGGAGTGATTATTGTGATATACTGTTGGTCAATTTTGATCGAGAAAGTACGCCATTAAACTTGAAACTCATTGAGATAAGGGTTCGATTACACCTGCTGCAGTTAGAGAGCGATCAAGTGAATTTGTTCTCGTTTTGACAAATCTAGGACCATAACTCAAGAGTTAATTATGCAGCCTGGTGGTTGATCGTTCTCATTTCAGATAGTATGTCCGTAATGTTTTTTACGCTATGTTGAAAAAATGACCAAGATTTTCTAAAGTAGGGGGGCAAACAAACGGAATTTAGTTAAATTTTGAATAATTAATAGGCTTGACACCAGATTTAACAGCGCGCTGTGTCAGATTGTTGATCGACCTCAAGTGAGATATTATATCCAAAACACTGAAACTAACTTTGGTAAATATTTGACAAGAAAAGTTCACGAAAGACAGCAAATGAAGAGATTTTAGTCATATTCTGACAATAGATTGAAGGGTCATAACTACTCTTGTCAATATTAGGTAAGAAATGTTTACGTTAGGCCGAAAATGGAAGGGAATCAACAACCACGCCGGACAATATTACCCCTATGTCTACCATGCTACCCACGCGATATAAAAATAGTGTTATTGCAATCGAGTATAACAAGAAGGATTGTTTCTTGAACACTTATACAAATCACGTTGAGAACTAATAAACATAATCTTATAACGTAACCAGAAAGTGGAACGTATAACTAAGTGTCAATGTTTATACTATACTACATTTTTCTCGAACTTATGGCTACATTTTAAATTACTGATTATGTTAAGAGTAGCATCGCACATATTAGAAATAGATATGGGCAGATGACACAAGCCCCAAATCATTCCAAGAAATGAACGAAAATGCCAACTTTGTAATACACTTGAAGATGAATTCCATTTTCGCTTATACCATGAATTAAGAATCTTATACATTAAGCGATATTATTGGCGCAATCCAAATATTCCTAAATTCATCGAACTGATTTCGAGCGAAAATGTAACTACTATTAGAAAACTATGTTGTTTTGTCTATAAGGGCTTTGAATTGCGTCAGTTTACACATTAGACACTTTTCTCCACTAACTATTTTTCAGTATTTTCAGCAAATGTGATATAAATTTACTTTGTTTATACATTATGATTGATTTTGAAAGTTGTTCTATCGGAAATGTTTATATACTGTACATGTTTATATTATATGTAACTGATGACCTGTAAGTTTATAATTAATAAAATCTTCTTCTTCTGTTCATCTCCGCCTTCACTAAAATAAGACCAATGCTTTCTAAAGCAATTCATACATACGCAATTTCGGCTCTGTAATATTGATTTATTACACTGGATTGTTTATATACCATATTCGGAGTAAAAGTCAAATAATAACTCTCATCGATGCAAGTGCAAACATTTAGATAATACAATGAAAAAATACAGGGACAAACCCAGTTACCGACCAATAAACAATCACCCTGTTTATAGTCATAAGGTCAAGGTTGACCCAGATCATTGTACATTAAGATATTAGTTGTCCAAATATTTGGAATGTATATTTATTATTGACTGGCAAAGCAAAATTATGTCCATGTTCTTATTCTATACTAATTTGGTTGTCTTTGTCAACATCTTAAAAGGTGAAAAGTATCTTTGGTGTCAAAAGTTTCTATACGCAATTTTATCTACATACTTGTTAAGCCGCATATCTTTCCACAATCATAACATCTACAGCTCAGGGATACAGACCAAACAAACATACAGTAGCTTAGCCCTTGTGTAATCCATTCACTGTTTATGCACATGTTTCAATTCAAAGACATTGGAAAAAAGTCTTCAACTTAAATTTCAGTTTTATAAACGTAAACCTTACTTCCTTCTTAAAGCGTTTGTCCCAAAACCCATAGATAAATGGATTGCAAATATTGTTTACTAAATAAAACCGCAAGAGAAACTCACAGAATATAGTTTCACTTTCAGTCAAGTCGTCCCAAAAGCTAGTATCTACAGTGCTGAGAATTGTAATAACAAATGCTGGGGCATGACTCAATATGAATACTGAAGAAACTGTCAACATTATTTTGGTTATTTTGAAATGTTGTTTAGACATCATGTTTTGTTTATTCATCTTTACGGATGATCTCGAAGAGCTAGGAATACTAACACAGCTTGACTGATTAATTCGTAATCCATTGTCATCAGAACAGTTATTCAAATACATATTTCTGTTGGGAAGCACCAACGACTGACTTCTTTTCCATTTCACTTCTTTCTTTGGTAATATATTCATTTGTTCTGAGCACCTTCTCGTTGGTGAACCCAGTGATTCTTTATGAGGGATGTATAGTAAATGTTCTGTTTCTGGTTCATCACTCCTTCCATTTATATCACATTTACAACCACTTGTTGTCATCTGCTTTCCTAAAGTTGTCTCTCTTAGGGCCAACAAAAGTCTTCGACCGCTTTCAGGAGATTCGGAACTAGATTTGACCTTTTCTACACTAGTTTTATTTCGATCATACGCCTGACCAACTGTGAATATTTTACTACCACTATAATGTGTTTCATTGGCAACTATCAGAGAGCCATTTGAGTTGGAGTAAGGGAACAGCTCCCGATTTCGAGACGCATTTTCACGCCGTTCTTTTGAAGTATCACTAGACCTCCTAGAATCGTCCCTGATGTTTTTCTCTGACGGATTTAAGCATTCTTTGGATGGAACAGGTGAATACTTCATTTCAATAGGGACCGTGAAGTTTTTCATGGTGACTTCATCAGTACAAGAACCCTCGTCGTAAACATATTTTCCAAAACGAGATGGTCCCCTATACCTTGTTATTATCTGATGACAAATAAGAGAGTATGATACAATCAAGAAGGCCGTTGATGTAAGGCATAGTGTTAGAGTTACCATGGTGAAAAATAATGGATAAATGGTTTCCGTGTATTCAGTTGTAAAGAAACACGCATGTCCCGATACGTTTTGGTAAAATGTTTCCATTTCGCTTGGTCCGTAGAGAACAATGTTAGGCCATGCAAACATCACGGCAGCGATGCTTGCCAAAGCACATGCCCTTCTTTTCCCAAAATATGACATTTGAAAGGAGCTTAATGGTCTACATATTTTTAAATATCTATCAACTGCTATAACTATTAATCCAAAAATAGACATATGAAAAAATAATGATATTATAAATGTAAGTATTTTGCAACTGATGGCATTGGTAAATGTGTATGGGTGAGTAAGGTCAATCATATGATATGGTAATCCGAATAAGCAGATCGAAAAGTCTATTGATGCCAAAAACAAGATGAACATCCTCGCTGGTGACCTCTTATACTGGTACGTATATACTAAGAGCACCACAGCGTTGCCAATTACACCAATCATCAGGATAATTGCGTAGAAAAATATGAGTGGATAGAGGGCCTTCACTTCTTGGTCGTTAATCTTCTGGAGAATATCCGTTTGATGATCAATGTTATCCGTATTGCCGATATAAGATGACAGCATGTCCGGTGGAGTATCATTGTAATTATGGAGTAAATGTATGTGCTCTTTGTCGGTTTTATTAAATTGTGTCCAGTACTTCAGTTCCATACTCATATTTCCTCGGCAGGCAGAAAAGTTATGACATCCCAAGTAACATGGTGCGCCCCATGGCTATCCCCAATGCTCATATAAGTACTGAGAAAAAACGTCCCTGGTGCATCAATATTTCATCTGAAATGGAGAACATGATTGATTAAGTTGATTTACAGAAACTTATAACACCATAGACTGGTTAATAATCTGATGTCTGAGAAGAAATCCACTTAGAATTAAGCTCAACTATGTGTTATTCGAATAAATAAGTAAAAATGAAACAAACTTTCACGGTACCAATTTTTGCGCGTATATAATCTATTGTTATTTGTGAATACCATTTTTTGTGTTCGCAAGAACTCGGAACTCGACATTTTTCGGATACATAGTACTTCAAAGTGGGTATCATGAAAAATTTGCGCGCATAGGATCGTGAGATTCCAGCACAGTTGAAACAATGTACACCATTGTTTGAATGGGACGCTTGTTCTTTTAAACGTTTTAGTAAGATAGGGACCTATGTGACGCGTATATGTCTATATATCCATGTGTTTGTGCGGGAGTAGTAGAGAAGTTTCTTATCGCGCATTCTACTTCCTTCCGCGAGTATGTGTATTTTTTTTTAACTTTTATATTAAATGTTTTCTACAGTATCGTTATTGGCCGGATTATGTGAACTATTCCTACATTCCCTTCTTATGTACAGACATTTGTTTAAGCGAGTTAAATACATCAAAAACGAAGTTAACAACTCATATGAAGGGAAAACCCACGCCTAGGGACTGTGTTGGAATAAACTGAATGCAATAGGAAAATAACTCATGTGACAAAAAACCAAAGGCACCCAACCTACGCTGATTTTGTAAAATGATACAACACCAAAAGCGAAACATTGAAAAACAAAAACACAGTGCAGTATAATACAATAGTAAAATTCTTCACAATAGAATTACATTAATTGATGCTATACCATCATTATTTAGTTGTTTGTCTTTCTTCATGATTATTAAATTACCGCTAGGAAGTTAAACCGGTCACAGGGTCGAATACTTAACTTATCCTACAATTAAGAAATATTAAACTCTAAGTTGTATATACGTTAATGTCTTGAAATCAATGAAAAACATACTAAATGTTAACATCAAAAATTGTTAAATCTTCTTCTTTGTCTAGACATTATTGAGAGTTAATTTTTTACGTAAGGTAAAACATACATTGCCTTTAAATGTTATAAGTATGTATTTTGTTGACGCGACATGTATGAGCTTTGTTAAACATTATCCGTGCGTCTAATACTGATTTGTTAACAAAAGCTTAAACTAATGATCTCGAACGACCAGATAATGAATGTATTCCTTCTTGGTGGGTCATAATGCGTAGTACATGAGCTCCTGACAGCACTTAACGCCAGCAGTAATGATTTGTAAGTACATTCCCGACGAGGAAGCGCACCATCCTCTCAAACTATGTATATAAGTAAAGGTTGATATCACATTCAGTATGTTTCTAATTGCCATTGCAGCTGATTATTAAAATGTAGATTAACCTTTATGTATGGCTAAAGAATTATCACTCACACTTATTCAAGACGTATGAACTCGTATAAGTAAGTAAATGCCATCAAGTGGTTTCTTTACACCTTTGCTAAGAATATAATTGTCCAGGAGTATATGTCATGCACTTGTTGAGTGTTGTAACGCAAGTTTTGTTACTGAATATGCATGATAAGTTATAAACCTTTCAAAGATATTCTTTTTTACCTAAACCGATAAACTATTTTTCATTATTATGATATGTTCTTTTTTTAAATTATCACCTCAGTATAATTCTTATTGTTTCATCTTATCCTACGGTTACGATATTTTTTTATCCATACGTAAATTATTATTCTCTATATAATTAATACATTTAGTGCAGCGACTGACCATTGCATTAAACATGAATTATTTACTGATGCAGTGATAATGTATTGCACTTTTGAATACTTCATTGTTAAGCCCCTGGCTGAGGGCATATAACTGATATCATGTTTGAATATTTTAACACTAACTTGGCCTTATGCTGGCCTTCTTCTATTTTACAAACGTATTTGGCTAGTCAGAGACCTTTGATGTCAGGGCTTTCTTAGTTAGAGATGTGAATGTCATCTTATATACATTATTAATGACGGAGCAACGCCATTACTCGACGATTGGCTTGAGAGTCTCCTATCGTCCCTCGACTATGTCTCGATGTCAACGCTAAAGAAAAACGAAATACTCTTAATCAGCGTGTTTATCGATCACTATTACACTTTATTTTTAGATTAATACAATTTGATTATGTAGTTAGTATTGAAAACGATGATTTCGCTGTTGACTTCGATTTGAAAATGCAAGATGGATTCAAGTCAAAAAAAAATATTCAAAACAAGCCTTCCACACTCACTTTGTGTCGATTAAGGCCCTTAAAATAAACATTATGAAACCAGATGTTGCTTTAATAAAACGAACTACAAAGCATACGCCTTTTGATGAATTAAAACTAAAATATGATATTCAATATTTTTCTTTTCGGTGTTTTCATTTCGTGACCAGTTTTTATTGTACGTTAACATTTTATCTTCTGCTGTCACTTGAATTCGCTTGCCTAATCTTTATTCGAAACAGTTAGGCACTATGCTACGCATTTCATATTTACGTTTATAGCCACATGGCGAATGTCATAAGAATACGACTGCTTCATTGATGCTAAAACACTAAGGCAGAAAGCAACCGTTAATATTCATTTACATATTCATTCATGAAGGTTTCTTGTGTACTTTTATATTTAAACAACCACAACAATTTGTTATACAAAAACATACACCTGTAAGTTATTTTCAGACAAAACTAACATACTATTGTTGTTGAGAGTTTCTCAGGTGTTAATTACTTTTTGCTGCAGAACGTATGCTTAATCGCTGTTTTCTTAAAATACATAATTATCCACATAACGAGCCTTTATGAATTCTTTAAGTGAAGGTTTTATTAGGCTTACACAATTGAATATCAACAACATGTTTAAACCGTTTGATTGATAACACTTAAACCGATAATAATTTCCTAATGATAAACGTTATATATTTATGAATTTTCTAGGTGAAAGTTTTATTTAGCTTTCAAAATTTAATATCAAGAACATGTTGAAACCGTTTGATTAATATCACTTAAACCGATTATATTGTCCTAATGATAAACTGTATATGTAATTGAGATAAAATCAGACACTCGTGTGTTTATACACATACTCATAAAAGTTGTAATAAGCTCAAACGCCTTGTTTTACGATGACAAATGAAGACACGTGTGCTATCTTTTTCTCGTCCAAACGACTAAGTATATTTTTGCCACGACTTAGTATCTCGTTCCCTCGACTTTGTATCTGGCTTTGGCTAAGTTATGTCGTGGACACGAAATAAAACGTTAAGGATTTCACCTCTAAGGCACCGTACCTTTTCTTAACTACAGAACCTAGTAAGGTCCTCGATCTTCTTTTTTGCTTCTGGCTACTAGGATCAAGTTATATCGAACCATCATTTTCGGTACTACAGAACCTAGTAAGGCAAAACCAAATCGATCCTCTTCGCTTTTGGCGTGTAGGATAAAGTTATATTGAATCATCATTTTTCAAATTCAAACTTTATTTTATAGAAAATCGTTTGTAAAAGTAATATGACCATTGGAAAGGTTAAGAAATATAAATCTAACCATTAAAAATAAGTTTGCTAGTACGCCTTTAATCCTAGAAATACAGAAATGTTCTTGATAATATTTGATTAATTAGCCCATGTACTAGAGGCTAAAACCAAACAGGTTGAGTAAGTTCTCTGCTTTATCTATATTATATCCGACTTTTTAACACCGACTTCATCTAGAGTTGTCTACGATTTGGCGTAGTACCTCAGGTATCTTCCAGGATAATACTACACACAAGTTAGAGCACATGGTTTGGACATGATTTATAAAAATATTTTACTGAATGTAATGTTACAATGTAGGGGTTTTTTAAATTGAAATTGTCCACACAAATAGTAAAATATAGAGATTAAATGCTTTTCAATGACAATATGATAAAAAGTAAACGTTTAAATATTAAGCCTTTTGACATTTTCCCGCCACATTTAAAAACTAGTGCAAATGGTATTTTGTATCAAGATATCAGCTTAACATAGTGTTGTTGTTTTGTAGTATCTATTTTGTTCTTTTTCAGCCATTCATCAGAAGTGTTATCGGTTGTGTTTATAGAAACAGTATTAATACTTTTATTGAAGAAAATATATATTTGAAACATATAAATGTGGTTAAAAGCCAGTTGCATGACGCTAATCTATCCTTTCATATAAATATTTATACGTTTTGCGTTAAAACGGCCCTAGTTAACACGTTCAAAGCAAATTATTTGATCATTATGAAATTGATTCAGGTGAAGAAGCAGCATTATATTTTGATATAAACGTTTATTTAATTTAAACTGAAAAGAACAAAATACAGAACACACCAAAAGCCATGTCATAATAGGGATCTGAACGTTCGAACATCACATACAACAGTTGTCGACACCTATAAGGGGTCATGCAATCCAACACAGATATTTATATAAGACTGAAAGGTGGTAGTTTTACCTGTGTTATACCTGTGTTATTTGTTTTATAACAAACAACATGTGAAATGTGATTCTAAAAATCGGTAAGCGTCGCATTACGGATAATAATACTCTGTCCTTGGTAAAAAACAATTATATTTTAGACAATCAAAACCACTTACTTTGACACTATGGTACACTAAATCCTTCTACAGTTCTAGAAGATTTTGTAAATGTTAAACAAATTATATAATCCCAATATATAACTAGTTCAATTGTGATGCAAATGATATTTGCTTACAAAACTGTTAAAAGTGACGTAGCTCCGAAACCATCTAGCACTCCCGATATTCCCCTTCACACTACTTAGAAGCAACGTACTACTAGGCAGCAGAGCTATCCGTTTTATCGACCGCCCCCACAATTGGCCAATAGGGTCTGTTGTTCTTACTAAGGCAAAGTTGACGCTTTGTTCCCGTACTGCAAATATAATGAACTGAATTAAATGCGTTAGGTAGTGCAGTTTGGGTTTCTCATACGCGAACTACCGTCGGGTACCAAACGTCGAGGAATATTTCGGTGCACTCATTCACCATACAGAACTATAACCGAATGCTTCGGCCGCAATATTTTGACGATTATAAAGAACTCAGAATATGATTAAAAGGTTTTTGTTTGAGGTAAGGTTTTATATATATTCTAATATTATAACATATTACAATCATATGTACAGTTTATCGAAGGAAAGTGCATCAACGCGTTCATTTCGTCATCGAGGATTTGACAGAGAAATACCTTTGTTTATTGGAAACACACTCTAGTATCCTGGGCGCTCTATGCATAAAGTCTATGTAGCCAATAAAACATAACATGCAGAACATTTCTTAAAAAGGAACCGATCATTGTAAATGATCAGGATTATGAAAAGATAATGAAGCAGTGCGTCGTTATTTTGGCGCAAGCCTGTTGTCGCCACGAAGATATCGCTTAAATCTGTAATGCAATTATTGTGCTGTTCCTGTATGTTGTGCTGTGTGTAATGTACCATTGTATTGTATTATATAAAGGTTCATCTTTGACCTTCTGTTATACTACACTGGTGCTATAAAAACGAGGCTAACGTTGGTTGGTATATTGTTAAAGATTCACACGAAATATGTGAGTTTCCGTTTCATTTTGTCGAAAATAATTAATTACTCAATTATAAATTGAAATATTTTGGCTTACGTTGGTTTATTCAGACTCACAATTACACAAACCAAATATCCATGTAAGTCGTTAATGAAACAAATAGCATAAAAACGAAAATATTTAGACATACAATTGCAATTTAGAAATTTAGATTTACAAAATTGTGAAGTTAGTCAATTGTTTTTTCTCAGTCTCTCTTCCGTTTGTCATTAATGATTACTAGTTTGAGAACAGGATGATTTTCAAAAAATAAATTAAAATACAAATTAAATTTTAAAAGCGTAGTTATAGAAATATAATATAATGGAAACTTCAAGAACATGCCCAGATCCAGAATATATCACGATGGGCCTGTTTAGAGGCACAATATATATATATATATACATACGTATATTTTCGGTAATATATATCCGTTAAATTTCATAGTCAATAGTCGTCCAAGTATCAAGTTATAAAAATACATTTTTCAACGATTGTAAATTGTGTAGACTTGCACATGCACTGCATTTTCCTATTAAAGAATACGTCGGACTTGAATTTGTTTCAAAATTCAAGGAGATTTTAGAATGGAAGTGAATAAGAATTTATGCGGATGATAGAATGCAGATTGAACGTTTTGACAACTTTTTTTTATTTTTTGTCTTGGAACGAGTCAATTTTTGTGGAAAATCCAAAAAATTAGATCGCAGATCTTTACATTCAAGTTAAAAAATTGATGTGTAATGCATTTTTTCGTTAAAACATTCATTTTTGAATGAAATATGAAAATCTACGATCTGATTTTTGTCAGAAGTCTTATATCATTGGTTTGCAGATATTTACGCAAAAACTTACTCTTTCCAAGACAAAAAAATAAAAAAAGATGTAAAAACGGTATATCTGTGAGAGTGCAGCTTTTAAACTACAGATACACGATATATAAACCAATATCGTCATTAATGAATTGTACATAAACTGTCATTCACTTATGAAATTAGTGTACATATTCATCTATAATTATGAGGGTGGACATTTAACAATAATGTTTATATGTTTAATGATGGTTTTGCTCAAGCCTCTTCGATGCTGTAAAAAAAGATAACTATTTTTTTTTAATTTTTGCCAGAACAATGCTTTAAGTACATAAGTATAAAAAAATCAAATATTAGGGCAAATTTTAAATTAAATGAACAAAGATGACATTTGGTAATGAAGTAAAATAATAACATTTATTACAGAAAGTTAATAACAAATTTTGTAAATATTCGATAGAAGAAACAACAGATATGCTATAAAAAATCGCATTACATTTTTAGATTAACACTCAAAATATAGAACTTTGAAAGCTGACTAAGAAATGTTTAATACACTTCATATAAGTTTAGCGTTGAATAAACCGTTGATATAGTATTAATGTATGTATGTGTCGGTGAATGGCAACTATTTGTTTATAAGCCTTCATTCAGCAATTTCCAAAATCAAGACATCCCACCTCCTTCTAGTTTACCAGCAATACCCTAAGATCTTTTTGTATAATGGCACCTAACTACCGTTTCCATAATGCTCATAACGAGGAAATAGTTTTGACATTTAATCTTTTAGTTAAGAGTCCCGACTTCATAGTAAACTCTGAAAAGTGGTACTAGCATCACAAAGATGTGCCTGTTGTAAAGGTAAAGATTTTAATTAATAACATAAACAGGTAATTATAAGTTTGTTTTTATGCTGATGATATTGTAGGTTACATTCATAATTTTGCAGGTTCTATATGTTAAAGCATAACAACGTCACAGCGTGAAAACAACAGCTTTGAATAACGAGAGGTATTAACTTGTCATTTACTAAAATCCTTTCGTAGAATCTTCACATTAATCCCGAAGTGTGGTCGTTTATGCTTCTTTTATGTTATATATTGCCACATCTTCCAATGATTAGTTATGTTTTCAAACAATAAATTTTGCGCATTAGGAAATAAAATGTTCTATTTCCATTAAATATGTGTTTGATTTATTCAAGTACGAAAACAATTCATTACCCTTCTAACCTCATCAAAGTGCTTTGTTATTGTTCACTTCTTGTTAGAATGATGTAGTTCATTAACGCGGTTCATGTGTAATATTAAGATCGTAAAAAGCGGCGTTCTTTCAGAACGGAATGAATTCTCACTAAGATTAGAAAGAGTAATATTGAATTCTACCAGACAGGACAGTTAATGACAAGCGCATCACAGTCAACCTCTACATGGCTATGATCACTCTGTAAAAAGTACTATTTATTCAACAAAACAGAATGACAAGAAGCTGTTAATAGAAGACATTCGGAACTCGTCGGCCATTTTTATCCTTTTATCGAAAACAACCTCGGATGTATATGGACGGATTACAATGTCAGAAATCGGTACACTTTATCTACGTTGCAAATAGATCGCGAAATAGATTTCAGCAAATTAGCAGTGAAACTTAATGACTAAACTCTTGTGAATCTTAATTATGTTTGCAATAGAAAATTTCGCTGAATCTGGATTTAAGCTTAGATCTACAAATACAAGCTAAGACACTGCATTTAACTGTATATATAGTTCATTTTTTTACGAACTACTTCTACTGATGTGCCGGCACACATTCAAGGTTTTTTTTCGAGAAACATGTCAGAGGAGCTCCGTACGTTTAGACTTAATATTAAACAGTCTTTGTCGATCTTTGCACCGCATTGTTTTAGAATGGCCGGAAAAGTAATATACAGTACATTGTGTGTAATACAGATGTTTTTTTCATTATATTTGCTTGGAATCAGTTGGTGTTGTGATTTTATGTTATATGTCTTATATGTCTTTGGCGTTTACCCAGTGCCATTAAACCGGGTTTATGTTTAAACTTTTTGCTTCTGAGCTTATTTGTGTAGCTTTTCGCATAAAAACATTTATATGATAGTCAAAACAGCAAAATATGAGCATTTAGTGCAGTTTAACGTCGTATACATTGGTTTCGTCATTAATCAAGACGTTTTCGAAGAACTAGATCTCCTGGAATATTCAATTGCTTAAAGATGCACTATTTCTGCAACATAAATTTTATTGTTATTGATACACTTGTTTTAATATATCAAAAGGTATGATTAATTGTCGAAATCAATGTTTTTTTTAAAGAATAACGAGTTTAAAGTGAAAGAGATGTGCAGAAAACACGATAATTCAACCATATCATATTAGACGATACTAGCTCACAGTAAATCTTTTAGCATTCAACAATTTAAAAAAAAAATGCGTATTCGCCTATTTATTTCACCGTTACAATCTTGTTATCAGTAATTCATATTTTTCATAAAAGCATTATTTAGTAAATAGTTGAATGATTATCTCTCAAAATTTGTGTTTGTTAAACGTGTGTATGTATTGATTTTGAGTGTCACTTTAATATGGAGTTTATGTTGGGAATAAACAAAAGGTGTTTGCAATTATGTTAGTTTTGAGAACTAGATTATATTGAGATGGTAAGAATATATTAAGTCAATAAAGTTATTTGAGCATTTCTTATCAACTTATTGTTTTCGCTCTAAAATTCATTTTGTTACTTTAATAGCACATGGGATTTTATTCATGATTTTAATTTTATTTGTTATATCACAATTTTGAAAGCTGCAGCTTTTATTAATGCCTTTCAACATAAACACAACCTTTCGAGATTTGCGTATTCTCTCAAACTATGTATTTTGACGCAGCTATATTGTTCAATATCTCCAAAATTGCCATTGTAACTGGTAAGTTAAATGATTAATGTTTTTTAAATTGCTAAATGATGATCACGTAATACACTAAATTAAAAGATATGAGCTCGAATTAGTAAGTCAATAATTTAGTTTGATTGTTTATCCATGTTGCAAGCTCATTATTATGAAATATATATATATATATATATATATATATATATATATATATATATATATATATATATCACGTGAGCAAAATATTGTTTCATTTTTACGTAAAACATAATTCGCTTAAAATGCTTATATTCTTCAAAACACAAGAGGATTACATTTATTTTATTTTCAAATTTTCAGATGAAGTTATAAAGTATCATTTATTTTCCTTTAATTTAAGGCATAAAACTGTCTCATGTTTGAATATTTAAATACTGACTTGGCCTTATATTGGCCTACTTCTGTTTTACAAACGTATTTGATTAGAAAGAAAGCAATATGTCAGACATTCCTTCGAGAATTTAGTCTAAGATGTGAATGTCAACTTATTTACATTGTTAAGTGGTTTAAACACGGCGTGCCGCGCCGATGTGTCAAGATTTGTTTTAGTTTTTCATATCATTACTCGATTAAGTCTCAATGTAAACACCAAGAGCCATTAATATACAATAAAATTATATTTGCATGATACAAAGGTTACAAAACTACATGGCGAAGCAAGTCCAATATGTAATCAATTTTTATAGACAAACATACTAGGGAAAAACGTTGAAGTGAGGTGTTTCGTCAATTATTGGTTAAACAGATTGAATCTTTTTATATTTTCAGATTTAAAAGAGCATTCTTTTGAGTGATGATCATTCATAAATTGATTAATCTTCGAAATATTGGACAAACGATATATTTTCTGGTAATAGTTAAGTTGTTTTCAATATTATATTATTAAAATATTGTCAATTATGTCTGCTCATTTAATTTGTCAACGCTCCTATTAAAACAATAATATGTTTAAATCCAATGTTTACCTTTAACTAAATTGAATATGTTATGTTTTAATTATTTTAACCAGTTTTCTTTCAATCTGTAGCCTTGATTGGTCATATTTTTTGTGTAGGCAGAAATAATTGAACAAACTTGATAAATGTACCAGGGGACGATTCTGACAAAATAGGAAAGCGACATCAGATGAAAATACGTTTAACAATATTGGCAACGTTGCAGAACGTGACGTCAGAAATGCTCACTGTGTGAGCACTGTGTTTATGAAAGGTCATATTTACAAGAGTAGAGGTAATTGCATTAATTTCATTTCGGAAACATTTCCGGCCTGGATGTATATTACTTCGGTTGATGATAATGACAAGATGAAGCTAATTAACGTGATCCCAAAACTCCAGTTTTCGTTTGTAAGGACCACGCTATCGCATAACGTGTGCAAATTAACGTTATTATTTTATATTCATGTCATTAATTAGTTTAAATCAAACTCACTGACGCAAGCAATACTGCATTATTTTGCATAAGTCTATGCACATTTCCTGGTTGCAATTATCTCGATACATTTGTTCTGAAATTATAGTCTGCCTGCCAAAGCATTGCAATGTCATAAGGGAATACATGTTAATATCATTATTACATATAATCACGATTCAACCAGATAGTTCATGTTTTGAATATGTCGTCTGTTTGGAGCGCCTGTTTGTTTGAATGAAAACTGATTAAACCGTTTTTAATTAAGCGTAGGACTGATGTTACACGATTTGTATGTTTCATTTTTGAGGCAAATTACGTTAATACGAGCATATATTGTAACATATGTGGAATTTGTCAAATTTGGAATTTGGAAGGCCAAAAGCCTCAACGTTAACAATGTAATTACAGGCTGTGCCTTTTAATGTATGCAAATATTGAATAATACTGAGGAAGGGATACTTCAAACTATATTAGGAAGATATATATATGAAAGGGATGTACTACCTGACTGAAAAGTAAAATGAGCCTGTTCATTGAAATCAGTTGAGGTGTAAAGCATGCTTATTATTAGGTTGTCCGCTCAGCACAGTGATTGGCCCACTCGCTACTCACCAAAGCGACCCGGAATTGATTTGGCATATATCATAAAACCAAACAATTTACAAAGACCCTGTTTAAAGCTACAAGGTTAAGGTTGACTCAGATAATTGTACAATCAAGATGCTAAATTTTAAATAATGGAAAGTGAATATACATTGTATCAAAATAAATGTAAAGCTGATCTACAACTTTCCATTTTCTTATCCATTATAATCTTTGTCAACAGCTCAATATGTTATAAGGAATAGCATCTCTGACGTAGGAAGTTTCAACACAAGCTCTTATCTATAAACGGTCCATGTTCGTAAATCCGAACAATTCACCACCATTCTCACAACTACATGACATATAAAACAAAAATACATTACCTTGTCGTTTAAATACTCTATTTACTGTATATGTTTATGGATCAAAAGGACAATGAAAAATACATTGGAATAAAGTCATCACATTCCAGTTCTGTTTTCTAAATGTAAATCGAACTTCCTTCTAAATACTTATGTGAAAAACTACAGAAACAAGCTCAGTAGCAAAAGGTTTAAACATACACCCCATTTAATGGCACTGGGTAAACGCTAAAGTCATAGAACACAAAAACAAAAAAATCACAGAAAAAGAAACATGGAAGAACACCACAAATTCCACAAACAGCACAGTGCATATATATTATTTATAAAAAAACTAGGTATGTTTCTGAATGATTGTTAGGTACCGCATTGGAACGGGCAGTAAAATGTAAATTTACTGGGGGTTTAAACTAGTTTACGTTCACAAACCTCATTCTTATCCCAACAATCCTAAATAAAGAACAAATGTTAAAGGTAAATCTTATCAAAGTATGCATAAAATTGAGGAAATTTAATAATAAAACAAATAATAATAAACTGATAGGTAAAGCCCCAGTATTTTAATGATTAGAAATCCCAACTCTATTTGTAGACGGTGGAATTTAATTCAGAGCACCTAATGCAAAAACGATGCAGTCATTGTTTGAAACTATGAGCATCGCACACAGTCTGCCTTATAAAATAAAAGGTTTAAAACTGTGTGATCATAGAGTTTCTTAATGAAAAAGCATTATTGTACTTAAACTGGGAACAAATAAAGAAAACAATTAAAAAAAATAAAAGCGACATATATCAGCTTATCTTTTTTTAGAAGTGATTACCTATGTAAACTTTTTGAAGAAAATGACGTCACATGCCAAAACACTCCGAGCCAGCGAATATCGGATTAAAGATAACATGAATCTGCAATACTTTATACAATCAAAGGACTGAATCCTAAGTTATGTAAGGCTGCTCTATTCAACCCGATATTTTGTTTCAGGAATTTATCATCAAAATCTAGAAGGCAAGTACTCTTCAAAGTATTGCATTTATATCCACGGTTTAAATAAAATCAAAGCAATTCATTGAGTGTATCTGCTCAACTACCTGCTGGAATCATTTTAATTTTACAAATTTTCTTTAAACCATCCCAACTAAAATCGGGATAAGCAAAACTATTAGCGATCAGCGATTTAAGACTACTTTTGTACTTTGATATGAGATTTTAATGACCATTAACAAATTTTGAGAATTTTTTCCTTAATTTATAATATCTAAAACCCTGTTTTTCCATCATACTGCGAGCGCTGAATTTTTGGACATCTGTACATATTCTAGCAAATCTAATCAACAGTGCAATAAAAGCATCATATGATGGTGAACTAGGAATATCTCCATCTAAAGAAGGATAATTAATTATTCTAAAATTAAAATCAACACTTTTATCCTAAAGATTGATACTCGCTTAACGCGCTTGTCCCAAAACACATAGATATATGTATTGCAAATATTGTTTACTAAATAAAACCACAGGAGAAACTCAAAGAATACAGTTTCATATTCAGTCACGTCGTCCTAACGTCAGTAACCACAATGCTGAGAATTGTCAAAACGAACTAAGAGAAATGACTCAATATGAAAACTGACGAAACAGTTAACATTATTTAGATTATTTTGAGATGTTGTTTCGACAATAAGTTAAGTGTATGTGTAACCGGGTATACGATGCATATAGCGGCACTTATACTGTCTGGCTATGGAGCTAGCTTTTATAGCGACGCGGTAGAGTGTCCGCCTGCAGAGCGAGAGGTCGTGGGATCGAACCCCGACAGGTGCACATAGCAATTTGTGCAGTCTGTTACATATGTATCTCTATGGATGATCTCAAAGAGGCAGAAATACTAACACATTTCGACTGGTTAATTTGTAATCCAATGTAATCAGCTTCTTACATACATATTTGTATTTGAAAGTACCAACAACTGACATTTTCCCATTTTACCTCATTGTTTGGTATTGTATTCATTTATTCTATACACCGTCTTGTCGGTAAACCCAGTTATTTTTTTTATCAGGGATGTCTAGTAACTGTGCGGTTTCGGTGTCGATGTGTTTTCCTTTATGATCACAATCACAACCATTTGTTTTCATATGTCTTCCGAAAGTTGTCCCTCTTTTGGCTAAGCAAATATGTAAATATTGGAGCTGTAGAAAACTGTCCCAAGTGCTCCAATATTTTATCTTAAATGGAGGAAATAATTGAGCAAGTTAATTAATAAAAATTGCTAGCACCATAAGTTGATATTTGAAAAGGAGTTCACTTTATAAGTTAGGCCAAAACAAATGTTATTTGCTCCTACTTGTAAATATGAAACTATCGCTATATCCATTTCTGCGCGTTTATTGACTATTATTAAATTTATATTTCATTTCATTAATTTATCGCAAACTATATAATCGACATTTCTCGAGACATATTAATGCAAAATGGGAAATATTCGCGTAGTCTCCGGCCGAATCAATCCAATGTTTTATAGGGATAAGTTCGATAGTCAAACATTTATTTTTTCAAAACTGACAATATGTGCATCTATAACACCATATCATAATTGTAAATAGATGTGAGGGGTATCGCTTTGGACCAGGTCACGAAGTAATAACGGCGTTTCTGGTAAAGAGTTCCTTTGTACACACAAAAGAAACCTTTATAGTATGAAACAACAAACATTGTCAACGCCTAGGCCTGTCACCGGCTCCTAGCAGTGTAATATTGTAAATGTGACAGTAACAGATGTGTTAATTATGAGTGGTTTGCATGCTGCGTTATATAATACATATTCAGTTTTGACATAACCTTATAAAACCACAGCTTTCGATTTGCAATATCAGGCAATCTTGTATGTCAGATTTAATTGTTATATGTTCACATCAATCACATATTGGGCCAGGTTTTATGTTGAAATACCACTCTATCCAATTAGTATCATGTTCGTTTTTCAATTAACAAATGCTTCATTCAACACATTAACTGTTATTCTATTATTCATTTTCTCCCAGTAGGATACATAATCGGTTAACCTTTTTAAATTCGGTGTGCATGTTATATTGCTTGTTTCTTGTAATAGTTTAAGTAAGCTACGTGCATCAGTGCTTGAATGTGTTTGGAAGAGAAATAATTTGGAAGGATGTCATACTTAATATGAACACAATGAAGTATGTTCTTTGTATGTGATACACCGGTGTTTGTTGCAATGCTTGTACCAGTAATTGAATGGGTCTCGAAATATATTTGAAAGATTGAACATTCGAAAGGATATCATACACATTAAATGTGAAAACAATGCCCGTGGTTTGATTAAGACTGTCTATTACATACATCCTTCTGTGTAAAAATATTTATAAATCATTACAGCTGGCGTTAAGTGCTGTGTGTAGGCCGCATTATGCCTCGAAAATAATGAATACATTCATTATCTGTTATTTCGAGATCATTGAATAAAGTCACAGAGAGTGTTTTGAAACGCTAGCGGATAAATACAATGCTGCCTTTTCCATCGCTTACATTTCAAGTATTTACAACATGTAGAATTAAATCGTATAACATTTACTGTGAATATATAAATAGAGTCAATCAATCTGTTCCGCCATACATGTATATATAAGTCATTGTATTACATTGATTTGATCACGGGTCATGTTGGCCTATTTCAAATATGTATTGTGTGATATATATTTCTTTCAATAAACTTTCTTCTTCTTTCTTCTTTACATTTTTGGGTCAAAGGCAACTTTTTCTTTCAACAGTAAGTATGATATTTCTAATAACATATAAAGAAAGTTATCATATACATTTCCTATAAATACATCTTCGACGAACAATCTTCGGGAAGCGCTCCGTTCACGCAAACTATGTATTTTAGTTTAGGTAGCTATCTAGTTCAGCATCATCTAAATTGCCATTATACTGGTAATTTAAATGATAGTTTTACAGCTTTTATAAATTGCTGAATGATGATCACATAATACACTAGATCAAAAGATATGAGCTCTTATTAGTCAGTAAATGATTTATTTTGATTGTTTATTTATTTTGCAAGCTCATTACAAGTCATTGTTCTTCCTATGGTCATAGGCATTAAACTGTCTCATGTTTTCAACACTGACTTGGCCCTATGCTGGCCTTCTTCTATTTTACAAACGTATTTGATTAGACAGAAAGCATAATGTCAGACCTTCCTTGGAGAATTTAGTCAGAGATGTGAATGTCATCTTATATACATTATTTAGAGGTTAAAACACGGCGTGCCGCGCCGTTGCGTGATAATTTGTTTGAATTGTTCATATCGTCACACTAATAAAGCTCAATGTAAACGCCGAAGAAAAAACTCCGCAGACTTAATCAGCTTGGTTATCGTTCATACTTTGTTAACTGTATTGGTGTATGCCACGTGCAAAACTATTATTTAAATAATCCGCCAATGCCCGAAATGCATACTCGTGGAGTCATGGCATTTCATTTATCTCGAAAACCCCGTGCAAATGCATTGTTATCTATATATTAATAAGATAGGTCTTATCACAGTGAAATCAATACTTCCCATGAATACGCTGGCGTTTACGTGTTACAAATAATGCATAACGTGCAAAACAATTTTAAAAAAGTAACCGATCGATGTAAATGATGAGGTATCTGGAAAGTAAATGAAGCAATGCGTCGTTATATTGGCACAAGCCTTTTGTCGCCATGAAGATATCGCTTAAATCTTTAATGAAGTTATTGTGATGCTATAAAAACGAGGCTAACGTTGGTTGAATGATGTTTTATTTTTAATATGTCTAAAAACGTATGCGAATAATTATGTGTTTGGTCAATGTATTCTTTTGATTCTATAAAAGGATTTGCAGATGCGTTTTGTTTTCTTTCAAATGTTTTTAGTGACTCTCTCACGTTGGAAGGGATTAAATTTAATATTTATGTTAGGATGTCACTAAATGAACATACTATATCAAATTCCTTCATTGATACATGTGATTTAGTAAAGCAAATGCTGAAAAATAAAAACAATATTGATAAACAATTAAATCTGTGAACTTTTTTAATTAAATATCAATGGTATTTTTTGCCTCACTTGTTCACGTTACCAATTCAATTAATTTTTAATTACGTATAGCTTAACATTTCCGCCGGCTAATGTAAGAGAAGCTTGCTTTGTTTTTTGCAACTGTATTGTTTTCCCGTTATAGCATTCATTGTGGACCATATTATTACTCAAAACATTCTTAAGAAAGTATTTTCCGCATGCACTATTGTTGTGTTTTGTTTAATAAAATTCGTTGTCGTTTAGATCTATTCCGACCTATAGTCCCTAAGTAGCATTAAAACACCAAATTAATTTGTTTGGATTTGTTTTCATGGTCATAATCAATCGTTTTGAGTTTAAACGCTGAGGAAAAACATCATGAATAAGATTGTTGAATCGATACTGTTCCGGTAAAGCAACAATATTGTTTTAGGCCTGTGAAGATGAAGTGTTGGTGCCAGATATAATGGGGAAATGATAAAGCATTGCATTTGGTTATTTAAGTTATGATGTGAAATTATGTTTTGTGACATGTATTCCTCTCCCTATTGAACTATCTTTAATGTTTATCTGCGACCGAATCCTGCGTTTCTAATAAAGATAAGATAGGCAAATACAACTTTTACTCTTTAACGTCATATTTTACTAATTTCACATAAATGCAGCATCTTTATCTACAATCGCCAACCTTAACAGATTATACGACCAACGTGCGGTATTATGTTGTATAAACTTCATTGCTCACCGTTGGAGTTTTTGGCCATTTTATCTACGCCCATATCGTACGATCACTTCCGAAGCAATATTTCTGAATATTCTTTAAAAGCAGACGTCTTTTTTTATGCCAGGTGTGATTGTTTTTCCATATTTTCCAATAATTTAGTCAGAACAATTTATTTAAAGTTGTATGGAAATTCATCATCGTACGATATCCGTACGTAGGTTGACCAGATGGCAAAAACACGTTTTGTAAATGAGCCTTCAATAAAAAATCAAATCTTATTTGAAGAAAATGAAGGCTACAGGAGCACAATCACATTCTGATCAGACACTATCATATGATAATTCATGATAATTATCCCATTCTCAGCAAACTGATCTATAGAGTTTTAGGTCTTTTGAGGAATAATTCCATTCTTCACATACACTATTATAGATTGTCAGGTCTTTAGAATAATTATTCAATTCTTTGCATACTTTCTTGTAGAGCGTCAGGTCTATAGGATATAAATCCCATTTCCAGAATAATAAACTATTTAATGGCATGTCTTTATGATAATACTCCCATTAAGAGCACACTACATAACAGTGTGTCATGCCTTTAGGATAATAATTCATTGATGTGCACACTATATTATTTAATTTAAGATATGTAGGATAATAATCCCATTCGTAGCATAGTTGCTTAATAATATTTGTGAGAGCAACATTGTAATAACCCATTTATGAACATAATGTATAATTGAATGTTAGGCCTTTTGTTCAATAATCCCACTTTGGGCAGACGTATTATATTGTGTTAGATTTACAGGATAGTTTTTCTTATTTTAGAATTCTATATGATATGGTGTCCGATCTTCTGGGTAATAATTCCATTCTCAACATACTAAAATATAGAGTGTCAAGTCTTCAGGATAATAATGCATACTATACCATATTGTGTCAGATCTACTGGATATCAATACCATTCTGAGAATACTTTATTTTGTAGTCAGGTATTTAGGGTGTTAATCATCCCAGCATAGGGTGATAATCTGTCCCAGCATGATTATAGAATGTCAAGTCTTTAGGATGATAATCCTATATTGAACATTCTTTCCTAATTAGCGTTATTACAACGGCAGCAGGGTAGTGTTTGCCTTTATATGATCAAATGTTATTGTTTAAAAAACATTTCCTTTCAATATTTGTATCGTGCTTTAATCCATCTATCTAAACGGACAGTTAAACTAAAAACATTAAAACATACAAAAATAAACAGAACTGTCTCCAATAATTTGCTACAGCAAGACATTATACACGTTAATGCCAATTGCTTGGGTATTGCTGTGTATCGTTACTTACCATTTTGTCAGTTATGTCAGAGGCTTGGCAGTTGAACCGCCATTGAATGGTATATGTTTAACTTGGTGCTTTATATACAGACGTGCAGACGAAATATGGTATTTTCTAACCTATTGGCATTAAATGTGCATTACAAATGTCGCGTAACGTAGTATAAACACTTTAAAGTGTCACGTAACATAAAAGTTACGTATGAAACACTTTAAAGTAATAACAAAAATCAATAGTAGAATTCAAAGTTTATTTGTAACAAAAAAGCAAATACTTCATCATAAGTATTAAATGTAGAGGTACTTAGCTGGTGACAGTCGTGATAGCCGCTGGCTATTAGTCCAATTAGCTGGACAGTTCATGACTGTAGAATACGTTCTTTTTGTATATAACAAGAAATTAAATATGCACAACTGTCACTAGCTAGACAAAAAGTGGTATATATAGACGCATGATTATAATGTTAAAGAGTTGGGTAAGGCACGGCAAGGAGACCGGCCTTGGGTCCTTACTGGACGGCAGTTAGGATGCGAGATTACCTTAAATGTCATGCTGTATTATATACTGATTATTATACTTAGAAAGAACGTGGAACAATAAAGACTTAGAACACTTGAACAGTTGTTGGTTGGTTACTGAACGAACTATCCCGAAAGTTAAGTGAGCGTTGGCATTGCGCGACACGTAAAAGTTTGGCGCCTGCTGACCGAAGATATTCAAGAACAGGGTTGACGTGGAACACAACGGCGGAGTACTTATGACTATTGGATCACATTTGAAATGAAGAAGAAAAAGGTACATGATGACAACTGCGGTTCGAGTAACTATGGACATTGCAGCGCGACCAGGCCACGGGACAAAAGTTAGTGACGTTTTATTACTTTGTATTTCTTGCCTAGATATGACATATGTTGCTATAATTTTGGGATATTTAAAGGGGCAAAATTTTAAAGTTTTGGATAATAAATGCAATCAGAGCAAAGCTGTTCTTTTGAAAGAACCCCTAAGTAATCTAATTTCTGACTTAACAACGTTCCACCTTATTTAGTACAATAAAACCATTTGATTTAAATAAGAATAAACTAAAGAATGAGTATTTAAGGTAACAAAGATAAAAATATTGAGAAATTAGATAAAAAAAAGTAAAACAGGTGTGAAAAAAAAAAACGTTGTTAAATGCAAACGAAGAATCATTTAAGTACATTATTGAATAACTAGATGAAAAAGAAAACTAAGTCATTTAAGGACATTAATTGAATAATTAACATGGAAAGAAATGTTATTAAAAGAAGTTTGAGTTAACTTATTTAGCAGGTCTAACATTAATGAAAGTTGCATAAATACAAAAAAAATAATGACTTATACTCATTGAGTTGAGTGCAAACACTGAAGATAATACAAACTGTGATGTTTTTATGTCGAAGAAGGAGAAAAATGGCAGGTTTTATTACTTCAGTTGTCATGTAACTGTAAGTAATTGCCAAACAAATCAGATAGGTAAATGATTTCAATGTTACCTGTAATTAACTTGACATTAATGATATGAAATCATTAAGATTAAGTAAGTTTATAGTCGTGTAAATAATTGTAGTATTTTGTCAATATATCATTTTATATAATTTTGAGTAAATTGGTGATGGTTTTAAAGTTTTCAAAATCATATAAATAAATCATTGTTTGGATCATAGTAAGGTCTGAGAGAGAAAGCGTGCAAAACGAAAAGTAATTTCTTAGATGTCATTATATAAGTGTATCGCCTGAATACGGCAAGTAATTTTCAATTTCGAAATCACTAATAAAATTGTTTGTTAGGTAGTAAGTAATCTAATTAAATTATTTAAGTAACTCACAGATTAGTTTGGTAAAACTAATGAATCAATTATAAAGTTGTAAGTTATCAGATGATAAGCATGATCGTAACATGTTAAGCTAGAGTTTAGCTTTCTTATAACTATGAAGATGTACAAAGTTGTACAAAGATAAACAAAGATAGTGGTCAAGAAAGACCAGGTTTCTTAAAAGTGATTGGAGATGATACGTTCAAGATATTGAATTTCAACAAAATTGTTGGACTCCTGTGAAGTCACATTAGGGTGTGAGTTATTTAATAAATTATTTGAATCACTTATGTATTAGTTTTCTTAAAATAATGGAATAATTATGAGATTAAAAGTTGTCAAATGATAAACATACCGAATCTTCAATCTTGTTCGATATCTGTTAGATATCTGCTGATAAGCAGGACAGAACGGAAGTAATGCACATGTTGAATAAATGGGTGTTTTAGTGTGGAAAAGCTAAAATATAAGCTTTGTAAAATATTGCATAAAAAAAGGTTCTTAATAAAATAAAAGCTTTGTAAAATATTGCATAAAAAAGGTTCTTAATAAAATAAAATGTTGTTCATGAAAACAAAACGTTTCACAAAAAAACCCAACTTAGGTCAAACATTCATTAAATCAAACATACGAACACTTACGCACAGATACAGTAATTAATTATAAATGGGGCCACTTTCAAAATATAAGCCTGCTTGAAAATATTCAGTTCGTGGTAATAGCAACACCTATGTCAATGAAAGGTTTTAAGAAGTACAGGTAATATGTCACGTGATACGAACAGTCAATGTCAACATACTTCTTCAGCGGATATCGAGATAATATACCTAGTGGCGATATTGTGTAAAGTGGTCATCGGTGTTTCATAAAGGATCGAACTATATTCTGGTATTGCGTATGTGATGTGCTAACCAATTGGTTACACTTCGGAATATCCAGAGGAGCTAAGCACACATTCTCGTTTGACCTGTGCTCGGCTTGACGTCACATGATCAAGTCTTTAGGACCGTGATGATTCCTGTGTGATGGACAACACCAACTTGAGATCGTTAGCATCTTCAATAACATAAACATTTGCACACATCTATCTAAGTACACTTCCAGAATTAGCAGTCGTATAATGGCAGAACATTTCGAGTCGGTGGGGACATTCTACAATCAAACAACCCCTTGGCTATAAACTCTACATCTACAACAACACGGCAGCAGCAACAACAACAACGAGGATTCCCTATCTTCAGGATGATAACATGAAAAGCAGCGCTACATAAAACATTGACTAAATACCAAATTTGACAACAGTACTGTCAGTGTTAATTACTTGTACTCAATCTGCAGTGTTATTTTCTAATTGTTAACTATGTTTATTAATTACCTGAGGGCTAATTACCAATTAGTCTATATTATGTCAGACATTTTGACAAATAACGTGTCAGTTTACTTTCTATTACTGACGAAAAAAAAATCTTGCTTTAAAAAGGGACGGTATCTATACAATTTGATATCATTGTTTGGGATTTAGGCACAGATTTTCTTTCGAGTATTTTTTTGTCGGAATTGCATTTTTTTTAATTTACCTGTTTGGGTTGAGAAACATATTTTCTTACGATTTTATTTATATATTCAATTATAACCATTGTTTGGGGTTGAAGCAAAGATTTTCTTAAAAATCTTGATAAAAAAGGGGACGAATGTCGCGTAACGTAGTATAAACACTTTAAAGTGTCTCGTAACATAAAAGTTACGTATGAAACACTTTAAAGTAATAACAAAAAACAATAGTAGAATTCAAAGTTTATTTGTAACAAAAAAGCAAATACTTCATCATAAGTATTAAATGTAGAGGTACTTAGCTGGTGACAGTCGTGATAGCCGCTGGCTATTAGTCCAATTAGCTGGACAGTTCATGACTGTAGAATACGTTCTTTTTGTATATAACAAGAAATTAAATATGCACAACTGTCACTAGCTAGACAAAAAAGTGGTATATATAGACGCATGATTATAATGTTAAAGAGTTGGGTTAGGCACGGCAAGGAGACCGGCCTTGGGTCCTTAATGGACGGCAGTTAGGATGCGAGATTACCTTAAATGTCATGCTGTATTATATACTGATTAGTATACTTAGAAAGAACGTGGAACAATAAAGACTTAGAACACTTGAACAGTTGTTGGTTGGTTACTGAACGAACTATCACGAAAGTTAAGTGAGCGTTGGCATTACGCGACACAAAGACGATATACTGTATATTGAGAACAATTGATATTTCAATAATGGTTGAGAGTAGTATAGTGCGAATAAATTTAAATAACATAAAATAAGTATATTTTATATGGTTTGTGTTAAACCATACTTTTAAGATTAAGGTAGGTACCTTAACACGATACTTTATATATATTTGTACAATTTAAACTATAGGGCTTAATAAATCTACAGGTTCAAACCATAGTGTTTGTAACTAATTTGCACAAATTTACATCGTTACAGCTGCCTGGACGGGTGTGGTTCCTTTCGTACTCTTTATAGATTATCGTCTTGTATAATGTTGCCCCCACTGACTATCCATTGTTCGATTAAAGCATTTCCTTTCTTAAGATATTGTAGAACCCATTCTATGTACGTTAAACAGTACAATGAACTCAGTACAGTACACAAATATTAAACAATACTACATGCGGCCACCTGCAATACCTTTGCCATTTAGAAGATATACAATATACAGGACTGGAAATGCATTGTCAAACATTGTCCAAGCTTCTTATACGTACTATTCCCCGCTCATAATTATTCAGGTGGGTCTAAGGCTAATAGTCAATGACGCGTTCCAAAGACTGTCTATAAAATGTGAACAGATAATGCATTTCTTTAGACCAGTTTAAGACAAAACATTTCCATATATAAAATAAAGAAAGAATTATTATATCAAGCTGGATTTTAATTATTTCCCAAAATGAGTATACCTATCAAGCATATGTTGTCAAATAATAAATTTAATGTAGTTATCGCTCAGGTGCAAAAATGATACAATAGGAACAATTCTCTTATGTGCTATAATCTAGTCGATTGAAATTACAAATGGACAATACACAAGATATATATAGGACATTACACATACATACACACAGCCGCACACAATACATATACCACAACGCGTGCGCACACACACGCGCGCACACACACATGCACACACACACACATACTACACAAATAATCATTTTAAAATCACATTCTTTTTTAACACCCTACCCCCGAAAAAAATAAGTGTAAATATTGCTTCAAAAAGTTATGTAATCAATTAGCTAGTTAAACTAGAAAAGCTGTACCCAACACAATGAAATGACACATCAAACTTTTATTAATGAAGTATCATACTGGGTAAATATGAGCAATCCATAGCGGATAATGAACGTTTGAAATAACACACAGTTTGTTTCAAAAGTCCATTAGTTAAAATGGATATGACATTAAGAATGCACAGTGCACAACTTATATACAAAAACAAACTAAAGTAAAGGGCAAATATTAATGCGGTTGTGGTATTTTTTATTGGCAAGTGTCTTGCTTAATATAAATGTACAAACGTGCATGTTCTTTATTTTATGATTAACGGTAAAAAATTGCACATTTAACACCATTGATACCAACTGCTGGAGACGATGATAAAATGTTTCTATAAAAACCGTTGATCGGGAATGCTTTAAGCACCCACTTCATTGACTTTTAATGCTTGCCAGTTTCGAATATGTTTGAAATAAAACTTAAATTTTTTTCAACCGCCTCTCACTTTAATTAATGGTATTTTCCGTAATTATATAAAATAAACATGATCCCCACACATTTTGGAAAATATTGTTTCCCACGTGACCAATGTCAAAGGGCTGATAGTCCAATTTATTTAATTATGATTTGAGTAGGTGTACCTTACCCTTGTTGACAGTAAAGCGTCTTGATAATTAGTTTACGCCCGCTCTCGCTCAGATCCCTTGGGAACTTCCTGGTGTATCATTGTTCATGAGGCGATAGTAATTCTGGGGAATATTTGCTACGAAACTGTTGACGACTTCAGGCCAAGCCATAAACTGAATCTAGATGATTTTGTAAATCAAGCCATTGCACTTATTATATTAATTTATTCATATTAACATATTACACTACTTATGTTTGTTTGCACTCCGGCAGTAACGAGTAAAATGTTTATTATTCTGTTGCATGCCCTGCATGGACCATTAACCTAGTACTATGCAAGTGTTAGCTTATTCTCTTAAAATGCTTAAAAGCAAACAAAGACACAATAACATAACGGAAAATGGTGAAGAATCCTACTGGGAGAATTTGAATATTACAACGACATGATAATGGACATTGTTTTTGAAATTAAACACAATCTATGAATTGTGCAAATAGGGTTTTCATTAGTATTAAAATAAAACATAAAAGCTAGCGTGGTGTGCGATTAACACGCATATATCCCATTAAAATAATGAGCAAAGATATAAACAGTTTTTTTAATGTTAAAAGCGTTGCGAAATTCAAAACTGCCGTGTTTTGATAGTATGAGAGTTTAGAAATGGTGATAAAAAATTAGCTAAATTAACATGCAAAAGGAGTTCTATAGCAAGCTACATTGTATTGAATTGAGTTTATATATATAACAGTACGGTATTTTACGGGAACACAAAGAACAAGACTCAATAAATGTAGAGATGTAATCTGGAAATATATAATTCATAATATACACATAAGTCACAACATATAAAGATAAAAATCATTGTTAAATAGCATGTTCAATAAATCAATAATCGCTATTATTACCATCATAGGCTAGCGGTCAAATATTGTCTATAAAGACATATATACATATAAGTGAATGCACAAGCAAAACACAAGCAAAGCATACATAACGACAAACAGATAAACAAACGAGATTGTATCACATACAATGACATACACGATTATAGCAAATACCAACATTTGAACAGATACAGAAACATGACAATGACACATGAAACTTACCAATATTGGTACTGAAAACCCTCACATCTCACGCTTCCGGTGCTGGTTAAGTTATGTTCTAAAAGGTAAGTGAACAGAATGTAGTGTGTACAGAATATAAAAGTAGTGAACCTATTGAAGGTTAGGTTAACATGAGAGGTTTGTATACTGCTTTTCGGACAACACTTTATCCCGGACAAAAATGATAAAAACAGAATAAATAAATGGCGTTTAACAAACGATTCCAGTGAGATAACTACGAGAATCCAATCAATTGTATTATTAAACCAAGAATGCATAACTGCTAAACCTTCTGCGAAAACGAACAATTCTGTAAAAAAACAGGTTTCTAACAACGCAGTGTTTTCGCTCCAAAACTTCGTGACTGACTGAATAAAACCATGCCTGAACCAATCACAATCGCTGAAACATATATGTCGACCAATGAAATGGTCTCCTCGAAAACATGCCAAGCCGATAATCAGGAAACCAAGGTGTTCCGTATATAATGAAGACAAAACGGCGATATACAATTATCCGTCCGGTCACATACTCCCCCGATATGTGAAATGACGTCTTGTCATTACGTCACGTAAAAAACAAACCAAGAGTAGTTCAGCATATAATGAAGACAAAACGGCGATATACAATAACCGGTCCGATCACATATATACTTGGTAAAGCTATTTACAGCCTACTTTTCTAGACTAACAATGGTATTAAAATTTATTGCATTACCCCCTTAAAATTATAGTTCCAAATTGCCTATTTCAAGCTGATAATTATTTCATGAGATTTTAGATTATTTTTCTAAAATCGTCTTCTATTACGAAATCAGTCTGATAAAAAAAAAATCATGAGACTTTCGACTTCACTCAAATTTGTATTTAAGCTGCGTAAATATAATACCGATATATTGATACACCAAATGATTTCAACAGTATATAAAAAGATTATATCTGTGTTACCCATAATTCTCTATTTGTTAATTTTATTGGTACAACCGAAACAAAGCGACGCAATGATCATCGGATGTTACACACAACTAATAAAATGTCATACTGTAGCTCCTATACAGTGCAGTATTTTGCCATTCAATATCATTTAATATTACACATACATTGTATTAAGTGACTCCCGAGAAACATTTAAGCTAAAGGGATGTTAACAGTATTACAAAGTCAGTTATCACCAACAAACAAGATTCGTCTTTTTATATTTTTTGTGAATTTCGTACTGACCACACGTGTTCGTCATATAGCTTGACCACTATAATATGGTCCTCTGATATTGTTTAAAATATAACCAAAAAAAAGTTAAAATTGATAAAATGACAATTAAATGAATTTCTCAGAGTATAACCTTAAATAAATATCATAATGTATATAAAATAAACATGGTTCCCGTGTCCATAAATTTCTATAAAAGTGATCATAAACAAAATGCTTATCTTTTTATTACATAATTTAAAAAAATATGTCTTGTTTTTATCAAAAAAAAACAAACAACTGTTCTGATACATGACTGAGTGGCCGGTTATTAGACAAATAGCTCCTGGAAATTGCTTGCAAACAGTGAATGTGGATATGATTATAAGCAAGATTTAAGGGCGTTGATTTAATTGAATTGTATTGATTTCCACTTTTATGCAGACTTGTTTCTGCAAGGACATGCATTGAGAATTAATAGACTCCTTAAAACAATATGGATTCATTTTTGGTTGATAAAAGCTGGTTCTCTTCGATAGATGTAGCATCTTTATATACATTTAAAAATCAAAGAGAGAAACATCCTAGCTACAAATAAAACCACCACTTGAAACAGCTGCAATATTTTGTCGTGTTTGAAAAGATGTCCACATTTCATTTGTTCTATGACTAAATATTTTTCTTGCAAAATTTGATAAACGATGTAGTGACGTTGTAGAATGAATATATTTCTTGCCTGTATTTCTTTTTCTACTTATTATCACTGTGCCATTACACAGGAAGACAGCACATGGTTGGCTGCTTGGTAAGTGTTAATATTTTATATTGCCTTATTGTATTTCTATAAGGCTCAATTACATAAACGTTCGCTTAAATAATTTAGTGAACTATCAAATTATTGGACGTTTAACGTCTTGCAATATACCTTTGATTAGCCAATAGCGCTCGCCATTTTCTGTTAATCAATTTAATCCGTCATCTTCCACATTCAAGATGATCTACAAATGCACTTGGGGACGGCTTCTCTCAGCTCTAATATTATTTACGTGTCGCGGAACTTATTACTTGGTACACCGTTGGGATTCTATATGTCATGGACTCGGTCTACTATACAAATAATAACAACAACATAAATGAACCCCAAAGTTACCCTCATATTCAGCCATGATTGCTGTCATCTTAAGTCAGCACATTTTAGGATTGGTGCTTAAATAAAAATGTATAATGCTCACCTGCAAGGATTTCACAATGTGTTCCAACTATTACATATAATTTAATATCTTTCTTTGACATTATCAATATAGTCGTTATTTATTTGCTCATTTGCATTACTCAATCATCTAATTGACCTTGAATTCATCAAACTGCATAACAAATGACCTGAAGGTGCAAGATGCTCAATTGCATTAACAGCTGCATGTCTGATTGGTGCGACAAAGAATCTGGCGGATCTGCTGGTAGTCATTCAATGACAGGTATGATACTAGATATTTCGTTGAATAGGGTTGTTAGTACTGCGTTTTGATCCGAGAGGTTGAAATCGACTCGAGTGGAAATTTGCAGATACGTTTTTCAAGAATGGTGTTTAAATCTCATAGAAGACACGTCATTACATTATACATTTTATAAAAATGGCGTCATTTTATCATTGAATGTAATATTTGTTATGACGTGACTTCAACAGAGATAAATACGGTAGTATTGCACTTAGTATGAAGATATGCATTCCTTGCCGATTATAGTTCGTATTTAATAAACGATACAAAATATGAACATATAGTTTAAAACTGTAAAATGTCTGTTTACATTACTTCATGATGCAACATTAAATTAGTATTGACAGAAGTTCAGTACATGTATTTAAAAAAATGAAAAATGGTGGTCGATTGTAAATACCTTTTATAAAAGGCATTTGTCAATGGTAAGAATTGTTTTTTAGGAAAGCATTAAGAGAAATTCTGCGTTTAGGCAGTTGGTATGTGATGTGATGGGATATGGACTACTCGTCCTATACATTCTTCACGGACGCAACAATGGTTCTTTTCGGTGAGATATTTACGACAAGTCGGCATTGCTAATGTAACGTCTAGTGATCATTTAGGGAATGACAAAAAATGAAGCCTAAATCCTACGATAAATATGGAAATTAAGGCACATTGCTACAATATTCCCTAAAGAAAAATGTACATTTAATATTCACAATGGTTTAACAATTACTGGAAACATATTTTGCGGTGGGGAAGATACAAATTTATATATTTTGCATGTGGATACATATAAGAATGTACAGTTCATTTAATACGCAAGGGTTTGAGGCTCCCAATATATGTTGAAGTGGAGGTCAAGTGTACAATTCGATTGTTAACATTTAGTAGACAATGTGTGTATCTCCATTAGTGTCTGTAAGGCCTTATTTGTTAGTTTTGGGCAATGTGTGCCTCTCGTTTAGTGTATGTAAGGCCTTATTTGTTAGTTTGGGACAATGTGTGTCTCTCGTTTAGTGTATGTAAGGCCTTATTTGTTAGTTTGGGACAATGTGTGTATCACGTTTAGTGTATGTAAGGCCTTATTTGTTAGTTTTGGGCAATGTGTGTATCACGTTTAGTGAACGTAAGGCCTTATTTGTTAGTTTTGGGCAATGTGTGTATCACGTTTAGTGTATGTAAGGCCTTATTTGTTAGTTTTGTTCAATGTGTGTGTCTCGTTTAGTGTATATAAGGCCCTATCTTCTTTAGTTTAGGACACTGTGTGTATCTCATTTAGTGTCTGTAAGGCCTTATTTGTTAGTTTTGGGACAATGTGTGTCTCTCGTTTAGTGTATGTAAGGCCTTATTTGTTAGTTTTGGGACGATGTGTTTATCACGTTTAGTGTATGTAAGGCCTTATTTGTTAGTTTAGGACAATGTGTGTCTCTCGTTTAGTGTATGTAAGGCCTTATTTGTTAGTTTTGGGACGATGTGTGTATCACGTTTAGTGTATGTAAGGCCTTATTTGTTAGTTTTGGGCAATGTTTGTCTCTCGTTTAGTGTATGTAATGCCTTATTTGTAAGTTTTGGGCAATGTGTGTCTCTCGTTAAGTGTATGTAAGGCCTTTTTTGTTAGTTTTGGGACAATGTGTGTATCACGTTTAGTGTATGTCAGGCCTTATTTGTTAGTTTAGGACGATGTGTGTATCTCGTTTAGTGTCTGTAAAGCCTTATTTGTTAGTTTGGGACAATGTGTGAATCTCGTTTAATATTTGTAAGGCCTTATTTGTTAGTTTGTGGACAATGTGTGTTTCTCGTTTAGTGTCTGTAAGGCCTTATTGGTTTATTTGTGACGTTCCGTGGCTTTTGTTCAGTTATGTTTCCATTGTATTATTTCCTTTGTTTAATAATAGTTATGGCCAAGGCAACTCACATATGTTTGACTAAATAATATATCGAACGATTTACAACAAGTTAAACGCAGACATTCACGGGGCAATTGAGATGTTACCCTGCCAACACTTTTGGGAGTGCCTAAGTATATGAGTTGTTTTATATATGTTTTGTGAGGGGTTTGGAATAAAAAAAAATCGTAGTTTGTCAATGTAATTTGAACTATATATATTTATAAAAAAAGTTCTATTTTTTATTGACACTGTATCTACTGGGTTAAGAAACCGTATTCACTATTAGTAATCATCTTTCATTTGGTTTGTTTTCAATCAATCAATCAATTAATATTTCATTTTGTTTTGTAGCTGAGAAAGATTATTAAGAAGCGGTGAGTTTGACGAAATCTCCCAACGGCCTGGAGGCGGAACATATGCTTGATTTGTTTTTCAAGCAATTGAAATATTATGAATCTGTATTTGCGAATTGTCCATCTGGCGATTGTTTTAAAGAAGACAATGAAAAAAGTTACATTTTGAGTAGCGAAGTGAGACCAGAAGTTTAAATGCTTTTTAGTGGTTTATAGAGATTAATGAGTGATAAACTGTGATAAACAATGACATTGACATTCAGTTATTGTATTTCCAAATCACTAGGGCATCTGTAGTGAAGAGAATACAATGTGTCATTTCAGTACTTTGTCAATTTAACATTCTTAACAAAATTGATAAACTCTTCAGCTGAAGAACCAGACGAAAAAGCGAAGCGATATCAGATGAACGTTTGATGTAATAAATTGTAAACGACGCGCGGCGGACGCCGGGCAACGTGCCACCAGAAAAGCTTACAGTGGTTTATACGTTTATGATATTTCTTTTTACAAATGTCGAGGTAAATACACCCAATTCATTCCTATTTTTGACAGGCTGAGCAAATGAATGTGCTCAGGAAAATATGTTTTGTGAGAACATAGGACCACAATTTCGCATAACGCTGTGCAAATGAGTTTTATAAATCAGTTTCAACCATACCTATGCAAGCTTTTTTGTATTGATTTGCATTAGCTTATAATGCGCCTTGCTGGTGCAACACTTTCTATACAATTGCTCTGAAATCATAATCTGCTTGGCATGAAAGCAATGCAATGTCGCCAGGGAATACAATTAATGATCATTAATACCAGATCAACATGATTGAACCAGAATGTCCGCGTATTTAATATGTCCCCTGCTTGGAGCGCCCACCTTTTGGAATGCAAATTGAATAAACAATTATTAAAATAATTAATGTAACTAGAGTGATGTGTTTCACAATTGAACTTATTGACCTTATTCTATTTGGGAGTAAGAGAGCACCTTTAATGACGTTAGTGCGAACATATTATGTTACACATAACGAATGAAGGATTTGTGAATTCGTGAATGCTGGTATAACAGGCTACTGCTATTAATTTATGTAAATAAAAACACATTCTTGAGTTAGGGATCATTCAAGGTAAATTAAGACGATACTTGCCAATTAAAAGGCTATTATACCTGACAGAAAGTTAGAAGTGGTTGTGTTTTGAAATTAGTTAAGGCGAAAAGGAATATACATTTTAGGTAAGAATTGATTTGGAATAGTCAATTTTGTGAAAAAATGTCATAGCCGTAGAACTTAATAATGCCATCTGGCTGTCGAGATATTATGACCGGAATATTGTAGCCAAATTGGTTAATACTGGGTACGAAATGCTTTAGAAGGAGAGAAGACTAAGAGTTTCATCATTTACTCAAAATGCATAACATCCGGAGTGATTATTGTGATATACTGTTGGTCAATTTTGATCGAGAAAGTACGCCATTAAACTTGAAACTCATTGAGATAAGGGTTCGATTACACCTGCTGCAGTTAGAGAGCGATCAAGTGAATTTGTTCTCGTTTTGACAAATCAAGGACCATAACTCAAGAGTTAATTATGCAGCCTGGTGGTTGATCGTTCTCATTTCAGATAGTATGTCCGTAATGTTTTTTTACGCTATGTTGAAAAAATGACCAAGATTTTCTAAAGTAGGGGGGCAAACAAACGGAATTTAGTTAAATTTTGAATAATTAATAGGCTTGACACCAGATTTAACAGCGCGCTGTGTCAGATTGTTGATCGACCTCAAGTGAGATATTATATCCAAAACACTGAAACTAACTTTGGTAAATATTTGACAAGAAAAGTTCACGAAAGACAGCAAATGAAGAGATTTTAGTCATATTCTGACAATAGATTGAAGGGTCATAACTACTCTTGTCAATATTAGGTAAGAAATGTTTACGTTAGGCCGAAAATGGAAGGGAATCAACAACCACGCCGGACAATATTACCCCTATGTCTACCATGCTACCCACGCGATATAAAAATAGTGTTATTGCAATCGAGTATAACAAGAAGGATTGTTTCTTGAACACTTATACAAATCACGTTGAGAACTAATAAACATAATCTTATAACGTAACCAGAAAGTGGAACGTATAACTAAGTGTCAATGTTTATACTATACTACATTTTTCTCGAACTTATGGCTACATTTTAAATTACTGATTATGTTAAGAGTAGCATCGCACATATTAGAAATAGATATGGGCAGATGACACAAGCCCCAAATCATTCCAAGAAATGAACGAAAATGCCAACTTTGTAATACACTTGAAGATGAATTCCATTTTCGCTTATACCATGAATTAAGAATCTTATACATTAAGCGATATTATTGGCGCAATCCAAATATTCCTAAATTCATCGAACTGATTTCGAGCGAAAATGTAACTACTAGAAAACTATGTTGTTTTGTCTATAAGGGCTTTGAATTGCGTCAGTTTAGACATTAGACACTTTTCTCCACTAACTATTTTTCAGTATTTTCAGCAAATGTGATATAACTTTACTTTGTTTATACATTATGATTGATTTTGAAAGTTGTTCTATCGGAAATGTTTATATACTGTACATGTTTATATTATATGTAACTGATGACCTGTAAGCTTATAGTTAATAAAATCTTCTTCTTCTGTTCATCTCCGCCTTCACTAAAATAAGACCAATGCTTTCTAAAGCAATTGATACATACGCAATTTCGGCTCTGTAATATTGATTTATTACACTGGATTGTTTATATACCATATTCGGAGTAAAAGTCAAATAATAACTCTCATCGATGCAAGTGCAAACATTTAGATAATACAATGAAAAAATACAGGGACAAACCCAGTTACCGACCAATAAACAATCACCCTGTTTATAGTCATCAGGTCAAGGTTGACCCAGATCATTGTACATTAAGATATTAGTTGTCCAAATATTTGGAATGTATAATTATTATTGACTGGCAAAGCAAAATTATGTCCATGTTCTTATTCTATACTAATTTGGTTGTCTTTGTCAACATCTTAAAAAGGTGAAAAGTATCTTTGGTGTCAAAAGTTTCTATACGCAATTTTATCTACATAATTGTTAAGCCGCATATCTTTCCACAATCATAACATCTACAGCTCAGGGATACAGACCAAACAAACATACAGTAGCTTAGCCCTTGTGTAATCCATTCACTGTTTATGCACATGTTTCAATTCAAAGACATTGGAAAAAAGTCTTCAACTTAAATTTCAGTTTTCTAAACGTAAACCTTACTTCCTTCTTAAAGCGTTTGTCCCAAAACCCATAGATAAATGGATTGCAAATATTGTTTACTAAATAAAACCGCAAGAGAAACTCACAGAATATAGTTTCACTTTCAGTCAAGTCGTCCCAAAAGCTAGTATCTACAGTGCTGAGAATTGTAATAACAAATGCTGGGGCATGACTCAATATGAATACTGAAGAAACTGTCAACATTATTTTGGTTATTTTGAAATGTTGTTTAGACATCATGTTTTGTTTATTCATCTTTACGGATGATCTCGAAGAGCTAGGAATACTAACACAGCTTGACTGATTAATTCGTAATCCATTGTCATCAGAACAGTTATTCAAATACATATTTCTGTTGGGAAGCACCAACGACTGACTTCTTTTCCATTTCACTTCTTTCTTTGGTAATATATTCATTTGTTCTGAGCACCTTCTCGTTGGTGAACCCAGTGATTCTTTATGAGGGATGTATAGTAAATGTTCTGTTTCTGGTTCATCACTCCTTCCATTTATATCACATTTACAACCACTTGTTGTCATCTGCTTTCCTAAAGTTGTCTCTCTTAGGGCCAACAAAAGTCTTCGACCGCTTTCAGGAGATTCGGAACTAGATTTGACCTTTTCTACACTAGTTTTATTTCGATCATACGCCTGACCAACTGTGAATATTTTACTACCACTATAATGTGTTTCATTGGCAACTATCAGAGAGCCATTTGAGTTGGAGTAAGGGAACAGCTCCCGATTTCGAGACGCATTTTCACGCCGTTCTTTTGAAGTATCACTAGACCTCCTAGAATCGTCCCTGATGTTTTGCTCTGACGGATTTAAGCATTCTTTGGATGGAACAGGTGAATACTTCATTTCAATAGGGACCGTGAAGTTTTTCATGGTGACTTCATCAGTACAAGAACCCTCGTCGTAAACATATTTTCCAAAACGAGATGGTCCCCTATACCTTGTTATTATCTGATGACAAATAAGAGAGTATGATACAATCAAGAAGGCCGTTGATGTAAGGCATAGTGTTAGAGTTACCATGGTGAAAACTAATGGATAAATGGTTTCCGTGTATTCAGTTGTAAAGAAACACGCATGTCCCGATACGTTTTGGTAAAATGTTTCCATTTCGCTTGGTCCGTAGAGAACAATGTTAGGCCATGCAAACATCACGGCAGCGATGCTTGCCAAAGCACATGCCATTCTTTTCCCAAAATATGACATTTGAAAGGAGCTTAATGGTCTACATATTTTTAAATATCTATCAACTGCTATAACTATTAATCCAAAAATAGACATATGAAAAAATAATGATATTATAAATGTAAGTATTTTGCAACTGATGGCATTGGTAAATGTGTATGGGTGAGTAAGGTCAATCATATGATATGGTAATCCGAATAAGCAGATCGAAAAGTCTATTGATGCCAAAAACAAGATGAACATCCTCGCTGGTGACCTCTTATACTGGTACGTATATACTAAGAGCACCACAGCGTTGCCAATTACACCAATCATCAGGATAATTGCGTAGAAAAATATGAGTGGATAGAGGGCCTTCACTTCTTGGTCGTTAATCTTCTGGAGAATATCCGTTTGATGATCAATGTTATCCGTATTGCCGATATAAGATGACAGCATGTCCGGTGGAGTATCATTGTAATTATGGAGTAAATGTATGTGCTCTTTGTCGGTTTTATTAAATTGTGTCCAGTACTTCAGTTCCATACTCATATTTCCTCGGCAGGCAGAAAAGTTATGACATCCCAAGTAACATGGTGCGCCCCATGGCTATCCCCAATGCTCATATAAGTACTGAGGGAAAACGTCCCTGGTGCATCAATATTTCATCTGAAATGGAGAACATGATTGATTAAGTTGATTTACAGAAACATATAACACCATAGACTGGTTAATAATCTGATGTCTGAGAAGAAATCCACTTAGAATTAAGCTCAACTATGTGTTATTCGAATAAATAAGTAAAAATGAAACAACTCTCACGGTACCAAATTTTGAGCGTATATAATCTATTGTTATTTGTGAATAACATTTTTTGTGTTCGCAAGAACTCGGAACTCGACATTTTTCGGATACATATTACTTAAAAGTGGGTATCATGAAACATTTGCGCGCGAAGGATCGTGAGATTCCAGCACAGTTGAAACAATTTACACCATTGTTTGAATGGGACGCTTGTTCTTTTAAACGTTTTAGTAAGATAGTGACCTATGTGACGCGTATCTGTCTATATATCCATGTGTTTGTGCGGGAGTAGTAGAGAAGTTTCTTATCGCGCATTCTACTTTCTTCCGCGAGTATGTGTATTTTTTTAACTTTTATAGTAAATGTTTTCTACAGTATCTTTATTGGCCGGATTATGTGAACTATTCCTACATTCCCTTCTTATGTACAGACATTTGTTAAAGCGAGTTTAATACATCAAAACCGAAGCTAACAACTCATATGAAGGGAAAACCCACGCCTAGGGACTGTGTTGGAATAAACTGAATGCTATAGGAAAATAACTCATGTGACAAAAACCAAAGGCACCCAACCTACGCTGATTTTGTAAAATGATACAACACCAAAAGCGAAATATTAAAAAACAAAAACACAGTGCAACACAATACAATAGTAAAATTCTTCACAATAGAATTACATTAATTGATGCTTTGCCATCATTATTTAGTTGTTTGTCTTTCTTAATGATTATTAAATTACCGCTAGGAAGTTAAACCGGTCACAGGGTCGAATACTTAACTTATCCTACAATTAAGAAATTTTAAACTCTAAGTTGGATATACGTTAATGTCTTGAAATCAATGAAAAACATACTAAATGTTAACATCAAAAATTGTTAAATCTTCTTCTTTGTCTAGACATTATTGAGAGTTATTTTTTTACGTAAGGTAAAACATACATTGCCTTTAAATGTTATAAGTATGCATTTTGTTGACGCGACATGTATGAGCTTTGTTAAACATTATCCGTGCGTCTAATACTGATTTGTTAACAAAAGCTTAAACTAATGATCTCGAACGACCAGATAATGAATGTATTCCTTCTTTGTGGGTCATAATGCGTAGTACATTAGCTCCTGACAGCACTTAACGCCAGCAGTAATGATTTGTAAGTACATTCTCGACGAGGAAGCGCACCATCCTCTCAAACTATGTATATAAGTAAAGGTTGATATCACATTCAGTATGTTTCTAATTACCATTACAGCTGATTATTAAAATGTAGATTAACCTTTATATATGGCTAAAGAATTATCACTCACACTTATTCAAGACGTATGAACTCGTATTAGTAAGTAAATGCCATCAACTGGTTTCTTTACACCTTTGCTAAGAATATAATTGTCCAGGAGTATATGTCATGCATTTGTTGAGTTTTGTAACGCAAGCATTGTAACTGGATATGCATGGTAAGTTATAAACCGTTCAAAGATATTCTTTTTTACCTAAACCGATAAACTATTTTTCATTATTATGATATGTTCTTTTTTAAATTATCACTTCAGCAAAATTCTTATTGTTTCATCTTATCCTACGGTTACGATATTTTTTTATCCATACGTAAATTATTATTTTCTATATAATTAATACATTTAGTGCAGCGACTGACCATTGCATTAAACATGAATTATTTACTGATGCAGTGATAATGTATTGCACTTTTGAATACTTCATTGTTAAGCTCCTGGCTGTGGGCATATAACTGATATCATGTTTGAATATTTTAACATTTACTTGGCCTTATGCTGGCGTTCTTCTATTTTACAAACGTATTTGGCTAGTCAGAGACCTTTGATGTCAGGGCTTTCTTAGTTAGAGATGTGAATGTCATCTTATATACATTATTAATGACGGAGCAACGCCATTACTCGACGATTGGCTTGAGAGTCTCCTATCGTCCCTCGACTATGTCTCGATGTCAACGCTAAAGAAAAACGAAATACTCTTAATCAGCGTGTTTATCGATCACTTTTACACTTTATTATTAGATCAATACAATTTGATTATGTAGTTAGTATTGAAAACGATGATTTCGCTGCTGGCTTTGATTTGAAAATGCAAGATGGATTCAAGTCGAAAAACAATTTTCAAAACAAGCCTTCCACACTCACATTGTGTCGATTAAGGCCCTTAAAATAGACATTATGAAACCAGATGTTGCTTTAATAAAACGAACTACAAAGCATACGCCTTTTGATGAATTAAAACTAAAATATGATATTCAATATTTTTCTTTTCGGTGTTTTCATTTCGTGACCAGTTTTTATTGTACGTTAACATTTTATCTTCTGCTGTCACTTGAATTCGCTTGCCTAATCTTTGTTCGAAACAGTTAGGCACTATGCTACGCATTTCATATTTACGTTTATAGCCACATGGCGAATGTTATAAGAATACGACTGCTTCATTGATGCTAAAACACTAAGGCAGGAAGCAACCGTTAATATTCATTTATATATTCATTCATGAAGGTTTCTTGTGTACTTTTATATTTAAACAACCACAACAATTTTTTATACAAAACACATACACCTGTAAGTTATTTTCAGACAAAACTAACATACTATTGTTGTTGAGAGTTTCTCAGGTGTTAATTAATTTTTGCTACAGAACGTATGCTTAATCGCTGTTTTCTTAAAATACATAATTATCCACATAACGAGCCTTTATGAATTCTTTAAGTGAAGGTTTTATTAGGCTTACACAATTGAATATCAACAACATGTTTAAACCGTTTGATTGATAACACTTAAACCGATAATAATTTCCTAATGATAAACGTTATATGTTTATGAATTTTCTAGGTGAAAGTTTTATTTAGCTATCAAAATTTAATATCAAGAACATGCTGAAACCGTTTGATTGATATCACTTAAACCAATTATATTGTCCTAATGATAAACTGTATATGTAATTGAGATAAAATCAGACACTCGTGTGTTTATACACATACACATAAACTTTGTAATAAGCTCAAACGCCTTGTTTTACGATGACAAATGAAGACACGTGTGCTATCTTTTTCTCGTCCAAACGACTAAGTATATTTTTGCCACGACTTAGTATCTCGTTCCCTCGACTTTGTATCTGGCTTTGGCTAAGTTATGTCGTTGACACGAAATAAAACGTTAAGGATTTCACCTCTAAGGCACCGTACCTTTTCTTAACTACAGAACCTAGTAAGGTCCTCGATCTTCTTTTTTGCTTCTGGCTACTAGGATCAAGTTATATCGAACCATCATTTTCGGTACTACAGAACCTAGTAAGGCAAAACAAAATCGATCCTCTTCGCTTTTGGCGTGTAGGATAAAGTTATATTGAACCATCATTTTTCAAATTCAAACTTTATTTAATAGAAAATCGTTTGTAAAAGTAATATGACCATTGTAAAGGTTAAGAAATATAAATCTAACCATTAAAAATAAGTTTGCTAGTACGCTTTTAATCCTAGAAATACAGAAATGTTCTTGATAATGTTTGATTAATTATCTTAACGTCTCTAAGTTAGGATAACATGCGTAAGCGTAACCCCATGTACTAGAGACTAAAACCAAACAGGTTGAGTAAGTTCTCTGCTTTATCTATATTACATCCGACTTTTTTAACACCGACTTCATCTAGAGTTGTCTACGATTTGGCGGAGTACCTCAGGTATCTTCCAGGATAATACTACACACAAGTAAGAGCACATGGTTTGGACATGATTTATAAAAATATTTTACTGAATGTAATGTTACAATGTAGGGTTTTTTTTAATTGAAATTGTCCACACAAATAGTAAAATATAGAGATTAAATGCTTTTCAATGACAATATGATAAAAAGTAAACGTTTAAATATTAAGCCTTTTGACATTTTCCCGCCACATTCAAAAACTAGTGCAAATGGTATTTTGTATAAGTCAAGATATCAGCTTAACATAGTGTTGTTGTTTTGTAGTATCTATTTTGTTCTTTTTTAGCCATTCATCAGAAGTGTTATCGGTTGTGTTTATAGAAACAGTATTAATACTTTTATTGAAGAAAATATTTATTTGAAACATATAACTGTGGTTAAAAGCCAGTAGCATGACGCTAATCTATCCTTTCATATAAATATTTATACGTTTTGCGTTAAAACGGCCCTAGTTAACACGTTCAAAGCAAATTATTTGAACATCACATACAACAGTTGTCGACACCTATAAGGGGCCATGCAATCAAACACAGATATTTATATTAGACTGAAAGGTGTTAGTTTTACCTGTGTTATTTGTTTTATAACAAACAACATGTGAAATGTGATTTTAAAAATCGGTAAGCGTCGCATTACGGATAATAATACTCTGTCCTTGGTAAAAAAACAATTATTTTTGCCGAAAATATTTTAGACAATCAAAAACACTTACTTTTACACTATGGTATACTAAATCCTTCTACAGTTCTGGAATATTTTGTAAATGTTGAACAAATTATATAATCCCTATATATAACTAGTTCAATTGTGATGCAAATGATATTTGCTTACAAAACTGTTACAAGTGACGTAGCTCCGAAACTATCTAGCACTCCCGATATTCCCTTCACACTGCTTAGAAGCAACGTACTACTAGGCAGCAGAGCTATCCGTTTTATCGACCGCCCCCACAATTGGCCAATAGGGTCTGTTGTTCTTACTAAGGCAAAGTTGACGCTTTGTTCCCGTACTGCAAACATAATGAACTGAATTAAATGCGTTAGGTAGGTGCAGTTTGGGTTTCTCATACGCGAACTACCGTCGGGTACCAAACGTCGAGGAATATTTCGGTGCACTCATTCACCATACAGAACGCAAACCGAAGGTTCGGCCAAAAAATATGTTGGCAATTGTTAAGAGTTTAGAATATGATTAAAGGGTTTTTGTTTGAGATAAGTTATGTATATGTACTAATATTATAACAAATAACAATCATATGTACAGTTTATCGAATGAAAGTGTATCAACGCGTTCTTTTTGTCATCGAGGATTTGACAGAGAAATATCTTTGTTTATTGGAAACACACGAGTATCATGGGCTCTCTCTGCATTAAGCCTATGTTTCCAATAAAGCATAACATGCAGAACATTTTTTTTAAAAAGGAACCGATCGTTGTAAATGATCAGGAATATGAAAAGGTAATGAAGCCATGCGTCGTTATTTTGACGCAAGTCTGTTGTCGCCACGAAGATATCGCTTAAATCTTTAATGCAATTATTGTGCTGTTTCTATGTGTTGTACTGTGTTTAATGTACCATTGTATTGTATTATATAAAGGTTCATCTTTGACCTTCTGTTATACATCATTGGTGCTATAAAAACGAGGCTAACGTTGGTTGGATTATTGTTAAAGATTCACACGAAGTATGTGAGTTTCCGTTTCATTTTGTCGAAAATAATTAATTCAATTAGAAATTGAAATATTTTGGCTTACGTTGGTATCTTAATACTCACAATTACACAAAATACATATCCATGCAAGTCGATAATGAACAAATAGTATAAAAACTGAAATATTTAGACATACACTTGCAATTTGGAAATTTAGATTTACAGAATTACGATGTTAGTCAATTGCTTTTTCTTAGTCTCTCTTCCGTTTGTCATTAATGATTGATAGTTGCATAATGCCAGCAATATAAACATGTATTAAGTCAGTAAAGAAAAGGTAGGTACAAGTTGTTGTTTTATAAAGTTTTGGTAAGAAAGCGTTTGTTCAAAACAAAGTGCAGGTAGGTGAAGGAGAATATAAACATATAATTAGAGCAGCTTTAGAATTATTTGAAATAGAACAGGATAGTTTTAGACGGGGTGGTCACTTAGTATTGTCAGGGACGATTGGAAAGCCCGATTTAAACTTGGCTTACAAATACAGTCTTTTTTTCAAAAGAGTATATCTCTCTAGCTGTTTGGTGTTTGTTCTAACCTCATTTGTAAGTTTTTTAAAGAGTTATTAAAACAACATTTCTTTCAGCATTTCTTTTCATCATTTGTCCTCTAGTATCCAGGGCAGCTAGTGCTATTTTACTCATCGTTTTGTGCATTAACTGTTGTTACTTGGAACATAGATGCAGTAATAAAATTTCATTGATGAACTATCATAAAATGTGTGCACTAAAACACCAGTAAATAATTAGCTATAAAAACTCTATGAAAACTATTTCCCAACGAGCCGGAAAAATAAACGACAGCTATGTCATCAACAATAAAAACTTTGTGAAGGGCATCCCATGGGTAGCGGCGTAGCAAACACACTTTTAAAACAGGATAATCTCGAAAAATAAATTAAAACACAAATTAAACTCTGAAATCGTAGTTATAGAAATAGAAATAATGGTAACTACAAGGATATGCCCAATCGAGTACGAGCCGCCGGATCAAAAAGTTGTTTTAAGAAGCCTATTAAATTAATTGGTAGGACTTCCCTGGAAAGCTACGGAACTGTAGATATACTTTTCTCCGTAAAAAAAAAGGTTTAATATATGCGATTTGGAGACATTTTCAGGAGAAGGGTCTGTTCCTAGAATGACTTCCTGCAGAAACACTCATTTGAGGCAGCATCAGTTAGAGATAGTTAACGGTTTAATAAATGCAGTTGTGATACGAAAATGAGTAGCTTGCAATTTAGGTAAGTGTTATGTATTTTGGTGAGTTGTGCTCAGAACCAGATGATTCGGAAATGAATATGAGCAGATTAGTAAATTGCGTCTTTATTAGTTTGATTAAATTGTGACCGAAAAGTGTATATTAAAGTTGGAGTATATGGTGAAAAATCATTGCGATCAAGTAATTCCGAATTTACACAAAATATTCTAACTGGCTAAGATTATAACGTGTCTCCAGTATGCCAGGGGCCAAATTATATAGTCATGCCTGTTAAGTTGCAAAAGTGCAAGCCTCAACGATTTACTGTGGTACTTATTGGAGTCCGTAGGAGCCTTTATTAACTGGAGAAACATGATATAATTATTCATGTTGTTCTACTACCTAAATACTTGGTAAGAAATAATGAGTGAAAAGGGAGTTTCACTACTAGGGCATTACTCTTGTGAAAATGAACGGTTTATTGAGCAATGTCTTTAATATGTTCTTGCTGTATGAAGGCAACCCTGGTAGATGACCATGTTTATAATTAAGTACATTTATACATTTTTCGCCAGTAAATTGTATTATTAGGGCTGAGAATAACCGACATAGACACATTAATAGTTCAATTGAAATGGTGAAGATGAAACAAAAACATCCAGCTATACATAGGCTGCAAGACGTGAAAAGTCCAGTATATTTGATATTCCACTAAATCATTCAAAAGCGTACGTATATTTTATTTACCCCCATAAGTCAAAATGTATAACAGACTATGAATACCAGAGCAGCAAAACATGTAAAGTGGTATTGTGTAATTGCATAGTGATAGACTATTACTATAAATAAAGACATGAAAACATTCCAAATCCACAAAAAATGTCACTTAATCCTACATTACATTTGTTAATAAACTATATTTAAAATAAAGTGCAGATGAAAGATGGACATATAAGCAAACGTATGGCAACATTTTCAGCTGTTTTGAGTGATAATATGAATTGTAGCTTATTGACATATCTCTACGTTTTCGTTTTTAATCAGATTTGCGTTTCAATCAAAGCAATTACCAAAGAAAAGAAATTCAATATTCTTGAGTTTATGATTGTCTTTCTGCGCATATGCAGAAGGTTTATTTTCCAATCGAATAAGCCATCCGGCCCATGAGGACATTCACACTATATACACATATTTACAATGGTACGTACATATACATGATTAGGAGGACGCAAACAATACTTTTATAAACAATGATTTAGAGAAAATATTGAGGATAATAATTATTATAATAAATTGTGTAGACTTGAACATGCACTGCATTTTTCGTATTAAAGCATACGTCGGACCTGAATTTATTTCAAAATTAAAGGAGATTTCAGAATGGAATAAGTTTATATGCGGATGATTATATGCTTAAAATTACAGTTACATGATATATAAATAAATGTCGTTTGCATCATTAATAAATTGAACATGAACTGAATTTTACTTATGAAATTAGTTTACATATTCATCAATGATTATGAGGGAGTACATTAAACAATGAAGTTAATATGTTTAATGACGGTTTTGTACAAGCCTCTTCAATGCTATGAAAAAAGAGAACTATAGTTTAGATTTTTTGCCAGAACAATGCTTCAAGAACATGAATATAAACAATATCAAATATAAGTGCCAAATTTAAATAAAACAAACAAAGATAAAATTTGGTAATTAAAAATATAAACATTCCTTACAGAAAGTTATAACAAATTTTGTGAATATTCGATAAAAGAAACAACAGATATGCTATGAAAAACATTACATTTTTAAATTAACATCTCAAAATATAGAACTTTGAAATCTGATTAAGAAATGTTTAATACACTTCATATAAGTTTAGCATTGAGTGAACCGTTGATACAACATCAATGTGTGTATGTGTTAGTAAATGGCAACTATTTGTTTATAAGCCTTCATTCAACAGTTTCCAGAGTCGAAGCAACTCATCCTCTTTTAGTTTACCAGCAATGCTCCCTAAGATCTGTTTGTATAATTGCACCTTATTGCCGTTTCTATAACGCTCATAACGAGGAAATGGTTTTGACGTTTAACCTTTTAGTTAAGAGGCCCGACTTCATAGTGAACTCTAATTACTATTTACTGTAAAGTGGTACTAACATCACAAAGATGTACCTGTTGTAAGTATTATTCACCGAGGGTTTAATTAATAAAATATGCATGTAATTATCAGTTGGTTTTCATGCGGCTGATATTGTATGTTACATTCATAATTTTGCAGGTTTCGTATGATAACGAATGACAACATCTCAGCGTGAAAACAACAGCTTTGAATTACGATAGGTATTTGCAATCAACTTGTCATTGACTAAATTCCTCACGTAGACTGTTCACATTAATCATATAGTGGGATCGTTCATGCTTCTTTTGTGTTATATATTCCCGCACCGTCTAATTATTATCTATGTTTTCAAACAATAAAGTAAGCGCATTTGGAGTTTCTATTTCCATCCATTCGATGTTTGATTTATTCCCTTCTAACCTCATCAAAGAGCTTTGTTATTGTTCACTTCGTGTTAGAATGGTGTAGTTCAATGAAGCGGTTGATGTGTAATATTAAGATATTGAAAAGCGGCGTTCTTTCAGTACGAAATACTCACTAAGATTAGAAAGAGTAATCTTCGATTGTTCCATACCGGACGGTTAATGCCAGTCACAGCACTGTCAACCTCCCCATGGCTTTGATCACTCTGTAGAGTGTATTTATTCAATAATACGAAATGACAAGAATCTGTACCAAAGAAGATGTTCTTTTTACTTACCTCTGTCGATCTTTGCTCCATTTTGTTGAAGTAAGGCCGGGAAAACAATAAACTGTGAATTGTGGGTAATACAGATGTTTTCTTAAATATATATATGGATAACATTAATTTGTGTATCTATACATAAATATGATAGACAAGACAGCAAAAACACGAATATCTACTGCAATTAAATGTCCTTTACATTGATTTCGTCAATTATAAAGATGCATATTGAAGATCTCATGAAATAACCAATGGCTTAATATGAGGAAGGCAATTTGTTGGAGTGGACTTTTTGGGAATAAAAAAAAATTGTTGCACGTATGTTTGTTTTGAAAGCTAGACTGTATTGCGTTGCCAAGTATATATATAATCAATGTATTGGACTCTTTAAGTATTCCTTATAAAAAAAATTCTCGCTAAAAGATTATTCATTTTGTTACTGTTTATAACAGATATGTTGGTATTTATAATTTAAATTATGCATGCTATATCACAATTTAAAAAAAAACTGCAGCTTTAAATTATGCAATTTGTATGTATTCAACATGATCGGAACCTTTTTATATATTTGCATTATATACTTTTATTAAGGTTAATCTACATATTAATCGCATATTACCCTAAATTTCCATATCAATTGAAATCCTCTTTGCATAAGTTCTACATTTTGAGTAATTAATGATAAAATGTCCAACTTATGTTAAAATTCGCCATGTAGGGTTCTTCGCTACTTTCCATTATTTCATTGTTTGCTTTTTCGCTATCTTTATTTGACCAAGCATTAAGATAAATACATATTGCATTGGGTTCATGCAAGCAGATACAATAGACTTTTGTATTTTAATTGCATTCTACCATTATTCCATGCTAATTGTTTTAAGCATTGTTAAAAAAAATATATAATTATATATTTTTTAATTTTTAATGGTTTTTTTTGTTGACGTTTTTTGTATATTTGTTGTGCCAAAGCACCTAGCGTCAGAGCGTTCAAACGTCAACGCCTATTCTCGCGAGTAATAGTTAATAGGCTAAAAGTATAACTTCTTTGTTTTTCTGAAAAAAAAGGGAGAAAGGTATGCATTTATTTTTTGAGAAACGGGGTTCTGTAACAATCCGACCTATATCGGCGTGTATCACTTTTGTAGAAAGTTTTAGAATAACATGGCCATGTTTTAACATGTTCATTCAAATAAATTTGGTTGTTTAGGAAATTACTACTGTAACACATAATACTTTTATAGATCTACGGACAAACAAGTGAAGGGTCGGGAGGAAACAATAGAATCGGTTGGGTACCTCGAAACAAAGAAAATGTTTTAACACATAACATTCTGTGTGACCAATTATTTTAAATGATTCTTTCTACAGCCAAGCGCTGTATATTAAGATGTTCTTAAACAGTTTTCAGAACGTTTCAATTGTTGTGATTAGAAAAATGAACAAACGTAATAATTACGGTCAAAACTTCGTCCAAAAATAATTTTAGTCATTTTTGTTTCCAATTGTTTGCAACTTTACATGTTGACAGTATGAGCACGTGCCGTAAATCATAAATCATTTCATTAATTGTTTCAGACAAAAGACAAATATTAATTGCTAGTGATAATCATAAAATAATTTGATACTAAACAAGGCCCTAGGCTATCCTATTCCATATTCGATCCAGACACAGAGCATGAATTATTCTTTGTTATTTAAGTCAGGGACTTTAAAACATTGTTATTGATAAGTGTTTACATTAATGAAATGAAAGCGATTGTTCCAATGATTTATCGTCCGTACTGTTCTCGATAATTATTACATCACATTTCTATTTGCTTAACACTTAGAGTATAAAGTGCAAGTTGAATAGCTTTCGTGGGATGGGGGTAATGCACATTTGTTTCGACGCAATATATATCTTATGTTTATCATACGTCCAGCAGGCAATACCTTTTGTATGATCGTGTCAAACACGCAGACAAACCCAATCGGTATCTCATGCAAAGATTATGCATCGATAGTGAACTGTTTGGTTACTGCAAAAGAACAGTCAGTAAACCATTTTTGCAAATCTGAGGATAAACTAAGTATGGACTATCTTTAGTTAGGATAAGCATTATAAATAACGAGGTTTCGAATGAAGGAAATATAATAACACTTAAGTGGTTACTGCTCTTGACAACATACGAGAATATCAAAAGTCTCACCTTGTTTTTTTACTCTACAGTTCCAGCCTGTATTCACTACTATTCAGTAAGCAAATGGTATTGTTATGGCATTGACCATGTCGCAGCTGTTTATGTCACTTGCCTTGTGCAAAACAAACTGACGGTGAAACCGATATCACACAAGACAGCACACAAAGCGAAGGTTAATTTCAAAAAGGCCATATTGTATTTAAAACCATATTTGGGTCGTTGAACGGTCAGTAGCCATATAGACGAAGTCATTGACTAAGGGAGGAGGTGTTAAGGATTAAACCGCTTATTGGATACTCATCAACTTGTTTTTCTCAATATTCAATAACTATGAGTGTGTAGTAAATATGCATTCACTCACTTTAAATCACCATCTTAGATCAACAGTTTATTTAGAGATTTATGAACGTTGATATTATGAGCTCTGTTTGAGAATAAATTGAAGTGAGAAGCGGTTTAAAGTTTTTCACGTTTTATTTAAAAAAAAAAAACCTATTGAAAACTGGCAAGCATTAAAAGTCAATGAAGTGGGTGCTTAAAGCATTCCCGATCAACGGTTATATTTATAGAAACATTTTATCATCCTCTCCAGTAGTTGGTATCAATGGTGTTAAATGTGCAATTTATATCACCAGTAATCAGTGAATTAGGAAAATGCACGTTTGTTCATTCATATTAAGCAAGGCACTTGACAATCAATAAGACCACAATCGCATTAATATTTGCCCTTTACTTTTATGGTTTTTGAATATTAGTTGTGCACTCTGCGTGCTTTATGCCATATTCATTTTAACTAATGGACTTTTGACACAAACTGTGTGTTATTTCAAACGTTCATTATCCGCAATGGATTGTTCATATTTCCCCAGTAGGATACTTTATTAATTAAAGTTTGGTGTGTTATTTCGTTGTTGACTTGTTTCAGCTATTACTAGTTAAACTAGCGAATTGATTACACTCATATTGTTTTTGCGTTTTTTAATATGTTTTCAAAGTGATTATTTGTGGATTGCGCGCGCGTGTGTTTGAGTGTGCGTATGCACGTGTATGTATGTGAGTGTGTGTTGTGTAATATGCATCTGGTTCTGTTGAGTGAATTTATCTGCATTCAGTTATATGAATCTTGTGTATTGTCAATTCGTAATGATATTTTCCTTCAACACATTGTATCATGTTTGCACCTGAAAAAAGTCGTTGAATTTATTATTTGACAACATATGCTTGATATGTAAACTTATTTTAGGAAATAAATCAAATCCAGTATGAATTAATAAAACTTCCATAATTTTATAAATGGAAATCTTTTGTTTCAAGCTGGTCTATAGACATGCATAATATATTTACATTATATAGACAGTCTTTGGAAAGTTTCATTGACTATCAATCTTAGACCCATCGTTAGACTCATTAGCGGCGAATAGTATAAGAAGCTTGGACAAGGTTTGACAATGCATTTCCTGCCTTGTACATTGTCGCTTTTCTAAATGGCAAAGGTATTGCACCTGGCCGTACGTATTATTTTATTACTTTTGTACTCTACTGAGGTTATTGTACTGTTTAACGTACATTGAGTGGGCTCTCCAATCACTTACACAATGACATGCTTTACTGCAATACTGCAAGTTAATCACAAAAATACGGTTTGAACCTGTAGTTTTATTTAAATCTAAAGATTTAGCTGTACAAAAACATACTTTTTCAAGTATAGTGATAGAAATACCTAGCTAAATCTCCAAAGTATGGTTTATCACAAGCTGTTTAAAAAAATATACTCATTCTTATGTTATTCAATTTATTCGACGAAATACAACATTCAAACACTGCTGAAATTATAACATAATCTCCAAACATCTATCGATAGAAAAGAGTAAAATTTAGATAAAAACATATATAAACATTATTACTGAAGTATTTTTTCAATTGTTAGAGCAATACTGCTTAATTTGTCTTACCGTTATATGAGCTTTGTAAAAGCATTTTTTCTTAGTTTTTTTAGTATTTAAAAAAGACGAATAAACATTTTGAATGGTTCGAAAGGCCAAACAAACTACCAGCTGGACGAGGCTAAAACCCAAACTCCTAAAAGTACAGTCATCACTGCCACCAAGAAAATCACGTGACCGTACATAATAAAGGAGAAAACTGTAAATTATGCTCTTTTTTGTTGTTTGTTTTTAAATCATAATGCATATTGAATGATAGTAGTTTGATAAAAACTATTCTAAAACCTTGATGTAGCTGAAATTAACATATACTTTTAGGTCTCTGCTTAAATTCCAATCATTGCAAAAGTAGGGCTTGTAGAAACACACAATCAGTGTAATAATACAATCAAATGTCCAATATTATTGGGTTTACAATTATCAAGCAAACGGTTGAAAGTTGAATACAATTGACAACAATTAATTCATAAATGCTCATTGTGTTGCTATGTATGTGTTTGTTTAGAAAACAGGGTTAGAGAATCGAGTTTGGCAACAAAGATAATTAACACCTGAGCATCTCTCAACAACAAAAAAGCAGGTTGGTATTTCCTAGATTTAACTCACTGCTGTTTGCTTTTTTTGGTTTATCAATATGCTTTTATATATAAATTCATACTAAGGATGATAGTAATTGCATGGCAATAGAATATGTTAAGTTCCTTAAAACAGTTAAGTATTTTAGAACCATGGAACGGGTCGTATTTTCATAGTTGAGTGCATGTGGGTATAAACGTAGATATTATACACGGTGTCCAGTGCCTTACTGTTACGAATGAAAAAGAAACAATTAAATGCTTTTCAAAACATACGATGACAAATAAAGATACCAAACGATTATATCAATAAATTAGAACACGGAACTGATATTCGAGTAAAACAATTGATAATAGAAACAGAAAGCCACATCACGTTGTTCCTTGATAAGTGCCAAGTTTTGCATCTGAAATGATACCCAATATCTAAATTGTTCGAAACAGTTGCTTTTGCCTAGAAATGCAAGCGGCGTTTTTACTAAATTTTGTAGCATGTTATTTTGTGATGTCTGTGCGAAGTCCAAAAACATACAAACATGGTAGAAAGGACACAAGTATTATGGCCTATAAAAGGGAACTTTAAATTATGTATGCTTGTCTTTTCGACCCTCCTCTGCAATGTTGCATCGATGTGACTCCTTAAAACACAATTGCTTCGACTATTGACAGTTGTATACATGACGAAAATGTTACAGTGTATCAAAATGCCAACGGTAATCGTTTCTTTCAACTACACTTTTGTTTGATTGTCTGGCCATTTTGATTGGCTTATATGATGAAATGTGTGAGAAGGCAACCTGACAAAAGCTTAAGCTAGCAAAGACCGTATTACGTTTCTTTTTATTTGGTTTTGTTAGTTATTACTATGCAAACATATTCTCTTGTTGGAAGATCCCTTTTTCCTTTTAATGAAACAATTTCTATTAAGTATTTCGCTTTTAAGATTGATAATCCATGTAATCTTTGTAGCTTCAGGAAAAAAGAGAAAATTCTGAAGAAGTGTTTTCAGATACACAGGTATTGCTACATAATTATGCGACTCAATTTAGAGATTAGAATACTTATAATAATTAAGAAAATCATACCATATTCAAATTAGTTAATACGTGGGATATGAACATATCTTTGCATTATTGAAGAGGCATAATGCGCCCTCCAGGCAGCACTTAACGACGGCTGTAATGATTTATAAGTACATCTTCGACGAGCAATCGTTAGGAAGCGCATCATTCTCACAAACTATGTATTTTAGTTTAGGTAGCTATCTTGTCCAATATCTCCTAAATTGTCATTGTAACTGGTAATTTAAATGATTAATGATTATTAAATTGCTAAATGACGATCACTTTATGTGAGCTTTATGTCAGACCTTCCTTCGAGAATTTAGTCACAGATGTGAATGTCATCTTATATACATAATTAAGTGGTTTAAACACAGCGTGCCGCACCGTTGCGTAAAGATTTGTTTTAGTTTTTCATATCATCACTCGACTAAGTCTCAATGTAAACGCCAAGAGCCATACAATAAAAGTATATTTCCATGAGACAAAGGTGTACAAAACTACATGGCGAAGCAAGTTCAATATGTAATCAATTTTTATAGACAAACATACTAGGGAGAAATGTTGAAGTGAGGTGTTTCGTCAATTATTTGTTAAACAAATTGTATCTTATTATGTTTTCAGATTTAAAAGAGCATTCTATTGAGTGAAGATCATTCATAGATTGATTATTCTTCGAAACATTGGAGAAACGATATATTTTCTGGTAATATTTAAGTTGTTTGCAATATTCTATTATTAAAATGTTGTCAATTATGTTTGCTCAGTTAATTTGTCAACGCTCCTATTCAAACGATGATATGTTCACATCCTATGTTTACCTTTAACTAAATTGAATATGTTATGTTTTAATTATTTTAACTAGTTTTCTTTCAATCTGTAGCCTTGATTTTTTTTGTGTGGGCAGAAATAATTGAACAAACTTGATAAATGCACCAGGGGACGATTCTGACAAAACAGGAACGCGACATTAGATGAAAATACGTTTAACAATATTGGCAACGTTGCAGAACGTGACGTCAGAAATGCTCACTGTGTGAGCACTGTGTTTATGAAAGGTCTTATTTACAAGTGTACAGGTTAATGCACTCATTTAATTTCGGTAACATTTCCGACCTGGATGTATGTTATTTCGGTTGATGATCATGACAAGCTGAAGCTAATCAACTTGATCCAAAAACTCCAGTTTTCGTTTGTAAGGACCACAATATCGCATAACGTGTGCAAATTAACCTAATTATTTTACATTCATGTCATTAATTAGTTTATATCAAACTCACTGACGCAAGCAGTAAAACTGCACTATTTTGCATAAGTCGATGCACCTTTCTGGTTGCAATGATCTCGATACATTTGTTCTGAAATTATAGTCTGCCTGCCAAAGCATTGCAATGTCGTCAGGGAATACAATTTAATATTATAATTACAACTAATCACGATTGAACCAGATTTTTCACGTTTTGAGTTAATTCGAGCATATAATGTAACATATGTAGAATCCGTCAAATTTGGAATTTGGAAGGCTGAGTTTCGACGTTAATAATGCAATTACAGCTGTGCCTTTTGATGTATGCAAATATTGAATAATACTGAGGAACGGATACTTCAAACTATATTTAGAAATATTTTATAATAAAGGAATGTACTACCTGACTGAAAAGAAAAATGAGCCTGTTCATTGAAATCAGTTGAGGTGTAAAGCATGCTTATTTTTATGTTGTCCGCTTAGCACAATGATTAGCCCACCCGCTTCTCACCAAAGCGACCCGGAATTGATTGGGCACATATCCTGAAACCAAACAATTTAGAAAGACCCTATTTAAAGCTACAAGGTTAAGGTTGAGCCAGATAATTGCACAATCAAGATGCTATATTTTAAATAATGGAAAGTGAATATACATTGTATCAAAATAACTGTAAAGCTGATCTACAACTTTCCATTTTCCTTATCCTTTATAGTCTTTGTCAACAGCTCAATATGTTATAATGTATAGTATCTCTGACGTAGGAAGTTTCAACACAAGCTCTTTTTTATAAACGGTTCATGTTCGTAAATCCAAACAATTCACCACCATTCTCACTACCACATGACAGACAAAATAAAAATACATTACCTTGTCGTTTTTATACTCTATTCACTGTATATGTTCATAGTTCGATTCCAAAGAACAATAAAAAATAAATTGGAATAAAATCATCACTTTCCATTTCTGTTTTCTAAATGTAAACAGAACTTCCTTCTTAATACTTATGTGAAAAACTACGGAAACATGCTCAGTAGCAAAAAGTTTAAGCATACACCCGGTTTAATGGCACTGGGTAAACGCCAAAGACATAGAACACAAAATCAAAACATCACAAAAAGAACCATGGAAGAACAGCACGAAACTCCACAAACAGCACAGTGTATACATACTATACATAAAAAAACTAGGTATGTTTCTGAAGGATTGTTAGGTACCGCCTTGGAACGGTCAGTAAAATGTAAATTTACTGGGGGTTTAAACTAGTTTAGGTGCAAAATGCACAAACCTCATTCTTATCCCAAAAATCCTTAATAAAGAATAAACGCAAAAGGTAAATCTTATCAAAGTTTGCATTAACTCGAGGAAATTTTAATAAAAAAAAAAATTAATATTAAATTTATAGGTAAACCCCAGGTACTTCAATGATAAGAGATCCTAACTCTATCTGCAGACGGAAGAATACAATTCAGAGCACCTAATGCAAAAACATTTCAATGATACGATGCAGTAATTGTTTGAAACTATGAGCATCACACACAGTCTGCCTTATAAAATAAAAGGTTTAAAACTGTGTGATCATAGAGTTTCATAATAAAAAAACAGCATTGTACTAAAACTGGGAACAAATAAAGAAAACAATATTAAAAATAAAAGCTAAATATTTCAGCTTATCTTTTCTTCGAAATGATTACCTATGTAAAAATATTTGAAGAAAATGACGTCACATGCCAAAACACTCCGAGCAGGCCAGCCGAAGTCGGATTAAAGATAACATGGATCTGCAATTTTTTTTATAAAATCAAAGGACTGACAGCTTAGTTATGTAAGGATGCTGTATTCAACCCTATGCTTTGTTTCAGGAATTCATCATAAAAAACTAGAAGGCAAGTACTCTTCAAAGAATTGCCTTTATATCCACGGTTTGAATAAAATCCAAATAATTCATTGAGTCTATCTGCCCAACTACCTGCTGGAAACATTTTCTTTAAAAAAATCATCACCATAAAAATCTGGATGAGCAAAACTATTAGCAATCAGCGATTTAAGACTACTATTGTACTTTGATAAAAGATTATAATGACCATTAACAAATTTTGAGAAAGTTTTCCTTAATTCATAATATCTGAAACCCTGTTTTAGAAGTTTTTCCGTCATAAGTTTACTGCGAGAGCTGTTTTTTGACATCTGTAAAATAAAAGCACCATATGATGGTGAACTAGGAACATCTCCATCTAAAGAAGTGTAATTAATTATTTTACAATTAAAACCATCACGTTTATCATAAAGATTGATACTAGCTTAACGCGCTTGTCCCAAAAACCATGGATAAATGTATTGCAAACATTGTTTACTAAATAAAACCAAAACGAATACAGTTTCACATTCAGTCAAGTCGTCCCAAAAACAGTGTGCGTATACCATGTGATAAATTACGTCATATATACTACGTCGGAAGGCAAAAATCTGCTTAAAACGAAGACTTATATCAATGATAACTTTTCTTTAACAACACCATTTCAAATGAAACAAAGGGCAGTCTATACCGCTTAAAGAGCACCGCATTTACTTTATAACTGAAATTTGATAAAGTCATTAGTTTCATCAAACACTTCGACAAACCTGTTTCCAAAATCATGTTTTGACAGTGCTCCGTCAGACGGCCGCAATGTGAAAAGGTTTGTCGAGGTGTTTAAAAAACTAAACTCTCAATCAAACACTGGTAAAATGCCGAAGGCAGGGCTCCGTTAGCTGCGAAGACTGTGCTTTGTTATATTTAAAATGGTGAAGAAATAGTGAAGTTATCTTTGTTTTAAATCTTTTTCAAATCAAAATAGTGCCTTCCGACGTAGCATTTATGACGCAATTTATCACGTGATATACACACACTGAAAAATCAGTGTCCACAATGCTGAGAATTGTTATGACGAACGAAGCGGAATGACTAAATATGAAAACTGGAGAAAGAGTGAACATTATTTAGGTTATTTTGAGATGTTGTTTCGACATTAAGTTAATGTATCTCTACGGATGATCTCAAAGAGCCAGAAATACTAACATATTTCGACTGGTTTATTTGGAATCCATTGTAATCAAAACAGCTACTAACATACATATTTGTATTTGGAAGCACAAACAACTGACTTTTTCCCATTTTACCGCTTTGTTTGGTATTGTATTCATTTATTCGATACACTGTCTCGTTGGGAAACCCAGTTATTCTTAATCAGGGATGTCTAGTAATTTTGCGGATTCTGTGTCGATGTGTTTTCCTTTAATATCACAATCACAACCATTTGTTTCCATATTCCTTCATCAGAAAGTTGTCTCTCTTTTGGCTAAGCAAATTGGTAAAATGGATGCTGTGGAAACCCGTCCCATGTGCTCCTATATTTTATCTTAAATAGAGAGATCAATTTAATTGTTAGCACCATAAGTTGATGTTCGAAAAGGAGTTCACTTTATAAGTTAGGCCAAACAAATGTTATTTACTCGTACTTAAAAATTTCGTAAAAATGAAACTATCGCTATATCAATTTCTGCGTGTATATTGCCTATTATTCAATTTATATTTCATTTCATTAATTTCTCGCAAACTACGAAATCGACATTTTCCCGAGACATATTAATGCAAAGTAGGAAACATTCTCGTAGTCTCCGGTCGAATTAATCCAATGTTCTATAGGGATAAGTTCGATAGTCAAACATTCAATTTGACAACAATGACAATAGGTGCTTTATAACACCATATCGTAAATACTAAAAGATGTGAGGGGTATCGCTTTGGACCAATTCACGAAGTAATAACGGCGTTTCTGGTAAAGGGTTTCTTTGTACACACAAAAAATACCCTTCAAAGTTTAAAACATCAAATACTTTCAACGCCTAGGCCTGTCACCGGCTTAAGCAGTGTAAAATTGTAAATGTGACAGTAACAGTTCTGCTTGATGTGTTAATTATGAGTGGTTTGCATGCTGCGTTATATAATAAATATTCAGTTTGACATAACCTTATAAAACCACAGCTTTCAATTTGCAATATCAGGCAATCTTGTGTGTGAGATTTGATTGTTTTATATTCATATCAATCACATATTAGGCCAGGTTTAATGTTGAAATTCCACTCTATCCAGTTAGTATCAAGTTCGTTTTTCAATTAACAAATGCTTCGTTCAACACATTAACTGTTATTCTAATATTCATTTTATCCCAGTAGGATACATAATCGGTTACCCTTTTTAAATTCGGTGTGTATGTTATATTGCTTGTTTCTTGTAATATTTTAAGTAAGCTACGTGCTTGAATGCGTTTGGAAGAGAAGTCATTTGGAAGGATATCATACTTAATGTGAACACAATGAAGTGTGTTCTTTGTATGTGATATGCCGGTGCTTGTTGCAGTGCTTTTTCTTCCCTCTGTATAAAATTATTTATAGAAAACGTATATGATAACTTTCTTTATATGTTATTAGAAATATCATATTAACTGTTGAATGAAAAAGTCGCCTTTGACCAAAAATGTAAATGTTATACGATTTAATTCTACATGTTGTAAATACTTGAAATGTAAGCAATGGAAAAGGCAGCATTGTCTTCATCCGCTAGCGTTTCAAAACAATCTCTGTAACTTTATTCAATGATCAGAACAGATAATGAATGTATTCATTATTGATGAGGCATAATGCGCCCCCAGACAGCACTTAAAGCCAGCTGTAATGATTTATAAGTACATCTTTGACGAACTATGTATTTTAGTTTAGGTAGCTATCTAGTTCAGCATCGTCTAAATTGCCATTGTAACTGGTAATTTAAATGATAGTTTTACAGCTTTTATAAATTGCTTAATGAAGATCACATAATACACTAAATCAAAAGATATGAGCTCGTATTAGTCAGTAATTAATTTATTTTGATTGTTTATCTATTTTGCAAGCTCATTACACTTCATTGTTCTTCCTATGATTGTAGGCATACAAGTGTCTCATGCTTGAATTTTTTAACACTGATTTGGCCCTATGCTGGCCTTCTTTTATTTAACAAACGTATTTGATTAGACAGAAAGCTTTATGTCAGACCTTTCTTCGAGAATTTAGTCAGAGATGTGAATGTCATCTTATATACATTATTTAGTGGTTTAAACACGGCGTGCCGCGCCGTTGCGTGATAATTTATTCGAGTTTTTCATATCGTCACTCGACTAAGTCTCAATGTTAACTTCGAAGAAAAAACTCCGCAGATTTAATCAGCTTGATTATCGATCAATATCATACTTTCCTTAACTGTATTGGTGTATGCCTCTTTTAAAAAAATAAGGTTATTGTACAGATCAGCAAAATAATATATGTAGTTAATATCGCAACCGGTGAGTTCGATGGTGGTCAATTAGAATATAAAGCGAAAAAAAATCACGTCCAAAACTATTATATAATTAATCCGCCAATGCCCAAAATGCATTTTCGCGGAATCATGGCATTTCATTTATCTCGAAAACCCTATGCAAATGCATTGTTATCTATATATTAGTAAGATAGGTCTTATCACAGTGAAATCAATACTTCCCATGAATACGCTGGCGTTTACGTGTTACAAACAATGCATATCGTCCAAAACATTTTAAAAAAGTAACTGATCTTTGTAAATGATGAGGTATCTGGAAAGTTAATGAAGCAATGCCTGTTGTTTGTCTCCACGAAAATATCGCTTAAATCTTTAATGATGTTATTGTGATGTTTCCATATGTTTGGCTGTGTTTAATGTACCATTGTATTGAATTATATAAAGTTTCATTTTTGACATTGGTGCTATTTAAACGAGGCTAACGTTTGTTGAATGATGTTTTATTTTTAATATGTCTAAGAATGTATGCGAATAAGTATGTGTTTGGTCAATGTATTCTTTTGATTCTATAAAAGGCTTTGCAGGTGTGTATTGTTTTCTTTCAAATACTTTATTTAAATGGTTTTTGGTGACTATTTCACGTTGAAAGGGATGAAATTTAATAGTCATGTTGGCATGGCACTTAATGAACATACTATATCAAAATATCTTCATTGATCGTTCATGTGATTTCGAAAAGCAAATGCTTAAAAATGAAACTCTAGTCTAAGATTGATCATCATTTAAACTATGAACTGTTTTAATTAATTGTCAATGGTATTTTTGCCTCATTTGTTCACGTTACCAATTCGATTAATTTTCAATTACGTATTATCTAACATTTCCGCCGGCTTATGTAAGAGAAGCTTGCTTTGTTTTCACAAATTTATCGTTTTCCTGTTATGGCATTCATTGTCGGACCATATTATAACTCAAAACACTTTTTAGAAAGTATTTCCCGCGTGCACTATTTTTTTTGTGTAAAATTAGTTGTCGTTTAGAACTATTCAGACCTGTGATCACTCAGAAGCATTAACACGCCAATTTAGTTTGTTTGGATTTGATTTTATGGTCATAATCAATGGTGCAGAGTCTAAACGTTAACGGAATACACTATGAATAAGATCTATTGTTGATACTGTTCCTGTAAAGCAACGTTGTTGGTTTAGGCCCGTGAAGATGAAGTGTTGGTGCCAGATATAATGGAAACATGATAAAGCATTGTGGAAGTATTCAGAAAAGTTAAATTTATCAAATATTGCAATGGAACAAGACTCTTTGCATTTGGTTATTTAAGGTATGATTTAAAACTATGTTTATTGACATGCATTCCTCCCCCTATTGAACTATCGTTAATGTTTATTTGCGACCGAATCCTGCGTTTATCATAAAGATGAGGTAGGCAAATACAACTTTTACTCTTTAACGTCGTATTTTACTCATTGCACATAAATGCAGCATCTTTATCTACAATCGCCAACATTAACAGATTATACGACCAACGTGCAATATTATGTTGTATAAACTTCACTACTCACCGTTGGAGTTTTTGGCCATCTTATCTACGCCCATATCGTACGATCACTTCCAAAGCAATATTTCTGAATATTCTTTAAAAGCAAATGTCTTTATTTGTTAGTTTATGCCAGGTGTGATTTTTTTCCAAATAGTTTCCATAATTCAGTCTAAACAGGTTATTTAAAGTTTTATGGAAATTCTTGATCGTACGATATCCGTACGTCCGTTGATCAGATGGCAAAAAAAACGTTTTGTAAATGAGCCTTCAATAACAAATTAAATCTAATTTAAAGAAAATAAAGGCTACAGGAGCACAATCACATTGTGATCAGACACTATTATATGATAATTCATGGTAATTATCCCCTTCTCAGCAAACTGATCTATAGAGTTTAGGTCTTTTGAGTAATTATTCCATTCTTCGCATACACTATTATAGATTGTCAGGTCTGTGGGATAATTATTCAAATCTTATCATACTTTCTTGAAGAGCGTCAGGTCTATAGGATATAAATCCCATTTTCAGAATAATAAATTATTCAATGGCAGGCTTTAGGATAATAATCCCATTCAGAGCATACTACATTACAGTGTGTCATGTCTTCAGGATAATAATCCATTGATGTGCAAACTACGAGGTATGTTCGGAAAGTTCCCGGACTGAACGCATTCCTATTGAAAGGCTTATTGTATTATAATGAAACTAAGTACGGACTTACTACATCTATTATTCCATATCACTCTAAAATTTCGATTCCATACATATAACAGTAAAAAGGTTACAATAAATTTAAAACATGTACCAACGATATGGCGGAGCAACCCGACGTTAAAATTTATAAAGTCAACGTTAACTCAGTTTACTCTTTTTCTCGAAATAGCGGCCATGTGTTTGTACGCAACGTTCATGTCTTCTGACCCATGATGTGTAAACAGTTTGAAACCATTTTATCAAATGAAGACATTTCTGTCTGCACGTGACGACGTAGGCTCTCGAGATCGTCGAATCGGATTCCGCGTATATTATTGATTTTAAGATCTGTAGGATAATAATCCCATTCGAAGCATAGTTACTTAATTATATTTGTGAGAGCAACATGGTAATAACCCCTTTATGAACATAATGTATAATTGAATGTCAGGCCTTTTGTTCAATAATCCCACTTTGGGCATACGTTTAATATTGTGACATATTTACAGGATGGTAATTCATTCTATTCTTATAATTCTATATAAAATGGTGTCCGATCTACAGTATAATGATCCCATTCCCAACATACTGTTATATAGAGTGTTAAGTCTTCAGGATAATAATGCAATTATAAGCATACTATACCATTTTGTGTCAGATCTACATGATATCAATACCATTCTGAGAATAATATATTTTGTAGTCAGGTATTTAGGGTCATTTTGTCATGCATGTATGACATGAGTTTACTGAATAAACTTGAAACTTGATTATCTGTCCCAGCATGATTATAGAATGTCAAGTCTTTAGGATGATAATTCTATACTGAACATTATTTACTAAGAAGCATTATAACAACGGCAGCAGGGTATTGTTTGCCTTTATATGATCAAATGTTATTATTTCAGTATTTGTATCGCGCTTTAATCCATCTATCTATACGGACAGTTAACCTAAAAACATTAACACATACAACAAACACAGAACTGTCTCGAATCATTTGCTACAACAAGACATTATAAACGTCAATGCCAATTGCTTGGGCATTGCTGTGTATCGTTCCTAACCATTTTCCACGGTTTTGTCAGCTATGGCATAGGCATGGCAGTTGAACCGCCATTGAATGGTATATGTTTGTCTTGCTGTTTTATATACAGACATTTAGTTTCTGTGTAAGCAACTAATTAGAAGACGATTAATAATGTATGATTATATAAACAAATGTCATGACGATACCATGGAAATGTTGAAAATAAATATAAATAACCATATCCTGTAGAGTATTACTTTGATAAATGTGGGTATATAATGTATAGCACTAAAACGATAACAATCCGGTAAAATGACATCAATTGGCATTAAATGTGTATTACAAAGACGATATACGGTATATTCTTACCAATTGGCATTAAATGTGTATTACAAAGACGATATACGGTATATTCTTACCAAATGGCATAAAGTGTGTATAACAAAGACGATATACTGTATATTCTTACCAAATGGCATAAAATGTGTATTACAAAGACGATATACGGTATATTCTTACCAATTGGCATTAAATGTGAATAACAAAGACGATATACGGTATATTCTTACCAAATGGCATACAATGAGTATAACAAAGACGATATACGGTATATTCTTACCAAATGGCATAACATGTGTATTACAAAGACGATATACGGTATATTCTTACCAATTGGCATAAAAATGTATATTACAAAGACGATATACGGTATATTCTTACCAAATGGCATAAAATGTGTATTACAAAGACGATATACGGTATATTCTTACCAATTGGCATAAAATGTGTATAACAAAGACGATATACGGTATATTCTTACCAAATGGCATAAAATGTGTATTACAAAGACGATATACGGTATATTCTTACCAAAAGGCATAAACTGTGTATTACAAAGACGATATACGGAATATTCTTACCAAAAGGCATAAAATGTGAATTACAAAGACGATATACGGTATATTCTTACCAAAATGCATAACATGTATATTACAAAGACGATATACGGTAAATTCTAACCAACTGGCATTAAATGTGAATAACAAAAACGATATACGGTATATTCTTACCAATTGGCAAAAATGTGTATTACAAAGACGATATACAGTATAATTTTACCCATTGGCATAAAATGTGTATTACAATGACGAAATATGGTATATTGTCACCAATTGGCATAAAATGTATATTACAAAGACACAATACGGTATATTCTTACCAATTGGCATAAAATGTGTATTACAAAGACGAAATATGGTATTGGCATAAAATGTGCATTACAAAGACGAAATACGGTATATTGTCATCAATTGGCATAAAATGTGTATTACAATGACGATATCCGGTATATTGAAAATAATTGATATTTCATCAATGGTTGAGAGTAGTATATTGCGAATAAATTTAAATTACATTAAATAAGTATATTTTATATGGTGTGTGTTAAACCATACTTTTAAGATTAAGGTAGGTACCTAAACACGATACTATATATATATATTTGTACAATTCAAACTATAGGGCTTAATAAATCTACAGGTTCAAACCATAGTTTTTGTAACTAATTTGCACTAATTTACATCGTTACAGCTGCCTGGACGGGTGTGGTTCCTTTCGTACTCTTTATAGGTTATCGTGTTGTATTACGTTGCTCCTTCTGACTATACATTGTAAGAATAAAACATGTCTTTTCTTCAGATATTGGAGAGCCCACTCTATGTACGTTCAACAGTGCAATAACCTCAGTACAGTACACAAATTATAAAATACATCATGCGGCCACCTGCAATACCGTTGCATTTTCGAAGACAGACAATATACAGGACAGGAAATGCATTGATATACATAGTCCAAGGTTCTTATACTCTTCTTCGGTCATAAGGCTAAAGTTGGTCTAAGACTAATAGTCAAGGAAACGTTCCAAAGACTGTCTATAAAATGTAAACAGATAATGCATTTCTTCAGACCAGTTTAAGACAAAATATTTCCATATTGAAATAAAGAAATAATTATTATGTCAAGCTGGATTTTAATTATTTCCCAAAATAAGTAAATTTAATTAAGTTCAGGGTGCAAAAATGATACAATAGGAACAATTTTCTTATGTGCTATAATCTAGTCGATTGAAATTACAAATGGATAGTACACAAGATACATGTAAGACATTACACATACATACACACACACAACCGAACAGAATACATATACCACAACCCGCGCACACAAACACGCGCGTGCGCGCACACACACACACACACACACACACACACACACAAACTACAATAATAATCATTTTAAAGTCATATTATTTTTTAAACCCCTACCCCCGAAAAAAATAGGTATAAATATTGCTTCCAAAAGTGATGTAATCAATTCGCTAGTTAAACTTGAAATAGCTGTAACAAGCACACAATGAAATGACACATCAAACTTTTATTAATGAAGTATCCTACTGGGGAAATATGAACAATCCATGGCGGATAATGAACGTTTGAAATAACACACAGTTTGTGCCAAAAGTCCATTAGTTAAAATGGATATGACATTAAGCACGCACAGTGCACAACTAATATACAAAAACCAATTAAAGTAAAGGGAAATTATTAATGCGGTTGTGGTCATTTTGATTTGCAAGTGCCTTTTTTTAAAATAATTATATAATACAAACGTGCATGTTCTTTATTTTATGATTAACGGTAAAAAAATGCACATTTAACACCATTGATACCAACTACTGGATACGATGATAAAATGTTTCTATAAAAACCGTTGATCGGGAATGCTTTAAGCACCCACTTCATTGACTTTTAATGCTTGCCAGTTTTTAATATGTTTTAAACAAAACGTGAAAAACTTTCAACCGCCTCTCACTTGAATTTAATCTCCAACAGCGTTCACAATATCAACGTTCAGTAATCTCTTAATAAACTGTTGATCAAAAATGATTTTTAGTAAGTGAATGCACTACACATTAATAGTTATAGATTGTTGAGAAAAACAATGTGTGATTATTATCCAAAATAAAAACATAAAACAGTTTAGATCAAGTTCAACCCCACACAGATTTCCGCTGAGATTTACTGACTGGTCTTTTGCAGTAACCCAAATAGTTCAACATCGATGAATAATCTCTGCATGAGATACTGAGTTGATATCTTGTGTTCTTGACAGTTAAATATTCCGCCATTAAACACGATCATACACAAGTTATTGCCTGATTGGCCTATGATATCCATAAAGTGTCTAATTGATGTAAGAATTAAACGGTTACACCGCGCCTCATCACTTAAACTATTATCATCTTTTGCGAGGGACGGTACATTGATAGTCCCGTGTGACACTGCGATAGACAGGTGCACTTTGAAAAACCAGAGAAACTCTTAACATGGATACTGTCTGTGGTTAATCCCCCTTATCTTAACAAGACAAATATTCTCACTAGGAATGAAGCGTATAGATAGTCCGGTGGCGTCGTGACAAATATACATACCCCCCCCATTCCACGAAAGATATTCAACTTACACTTTATACTTTAAAGCTTCACTCTCACAGATTGAACGTTTTGACAACTTTTTTATTTTTTGTTTTAGAACGAGCCAATTTTTGTCGAAAATCCATGGAAACCAGTTATATAAGACGTCTGACAAAATTAGATCGAAGATTTTTATATTTAAGTTCAAAAGTTGATGATTTATGCATTTTTCTCAAACCGTTTGTAATGGTTTAAGGCATAAAACATTAATTTTCGAACGGAAATATGAAAATCAACGATCTGATTTTTTGTCAGCAAACTTATATTATTGGTTTGGGGATATTTATGCAAAAATTTGCCCTTTCCAAGACCAAAAATAAAAAAAATGTGAAAATTGTAAATCTGTGAGAGTGCAGCTTTAAGTGTTAACCAAATAGAAATGCGAGGTTATCAATGTCCTCATTGTCGATAACAGTAAGGACGATAAATTCGTGGAACGTCCGTTTCCATTTAAATAATTTCAATAATGTAAAAACGTATGAATAACGATGTTTTAAAAGTCCCAGACCTAATTTACATATGATCATTCATGCTCTGTTTCTGTATTAACTATGGAATAAGGATAACCTATGGCCTTGTTAGGTATTAAATTATTTTTTAATTATTACTATCAATAATATTTGTCGTTTGTCTGAAACGGTGAATGAAATTGGTAAACGACACGTGTTTATCGTGTCAACAGTTGAAATTGCAACCATTGGAAATAAAGATGGCGGAAAAAGAACTTTTTGACGACGTTTTTAACCGTAGTTATCACGATGGTACATTTGTGTAATTAAATCAATAACGATACCTACTGAAACATTCTGAAAACTCTCTACGAACATGTTAATATACTGCGTATGGCTGTAGAAAGTATCGTTTAAAACATAACAAAAAGCTCTTTTCAGATGTTAAGAGATATACTAAACTGAATGTTAGGCGAAAAATAAATATTTTTTGTTTCGAGGTACCCAACCAACGCTTTTTTCCTCCCGACTCTACACTTTTTTCGTGTGGATTCATAATATTATTGTTTTTAGTAATTTCCTAAATAATCGAATTTATTTGAGAGATAATGTTAGAATACGACCATTTTATATTTACAATTTTCTACAAAAGTGTAACACGCTGATATAGGTCGGACTGTTACAGGACTCCGTTTCTCAAAAAATAAATGCATACCTTTCTACCCTATTTTATTTTGAAGAACAGAGAATGTATTCTTCGAGCTTTAACTATAACTCACGAGAATAACAGGTGTCAGGTCAATCATCTAGTGTTATATATAAGTGTGTTATTTTTGGCGATTTACAAAAAATAAACCCTTTAGCGAGACTACAGGCCAAGGAAATGGCTGCATGTTATTTAGATCGTCAATATTGAACAATAGTCTCTATGAGGTTTGACTCACTGTCTCCGCCCATTTTGACTAGGTGACTGTTAAGCTACGTGATATTTCGGCGTTGACGTTTGAACGCTCAGACGCTAAGTGTTTTTCCACAACAAATGTACAAAAACAAACAAACATTCCATAATCTTCCAACAGACAGGCAACTCATTTGTTTTTATTATTATCATATTTTTTTTGTAATACTGCTTTTACTTTTTACTACCATAGAATTAATGCCAAAGGGTTCCAACCGACATTGAAATACAAAAAGCTTTTGTATTCGCTTGCATTAACCCAACGTAATATGTATTTTATCATAAAGCTAGCTCAAATAAAGATAGCGAAAAAGCAAATAATGAAATAATGGAATTATAATTACCCACAATTTAGAAATATTCAAAGAGGATTTGCATTTATATGGAAATTTAGTTTTATATGCGATGAATATGCAGATAACCTTAATAAAAGCATAGACAAAGATAGAAAGTTTGGGTTCGTGTTGAATGCAAAGTACTGTGCATTACTCAAAGCTGCAGCTTCCAAAATTATGATATAACAAGCACAATTAAAATCATAAATACCAACCCATCTCCTATAGCAGTAACAGAATGAATCTTTTTTAGCGAAAACAAACAAAATGATAAGAAATGCTTAAAGAACCTATTTCATTAATTTAATATATACTTACCATCTCAATACAGTCTAGGTCTCAAAACAAACATAAGTGCAAATAATTTTGGATTATTTCGAAGAAAAACTCACTCCAACAAATTGCCTTATATATATTAAGCAATCAATTACTCCATGAGATCTAGTTCTTCAATAAACGTCTTGATCTATGACGAGATCAATGTATAGGACGATTAATTGCACTAAATGTCCCTGTGTTGCTGTTTTGACTAGCATATATATATATATATATATATATATATATATATATATATATATATATATATATATATATATATATATATATATATTTATATATATATATATATATATATATATATGTATAGCTACACAAACTAATTTCAATCATTGAAGAAAACACCTGTGTTACGCACAGTTCACTGTTTATTATTGTTACGACCTTACTTAAAAAATGCGGAGTAGAGATCGACAGACGTTGTTTAATATTAAGTCTTAACGTACATCTTCTATGCATTCGGAGCTCCTCGACCGTTTTTATCGAAAATAGCCTCAGATGTATGCCGGGACATCAGGAGAATTGGTTTGTAAAAAGATAAATTATATAATTTATTAAATGCAGTGTTTTAGCTTGTATCTGTAGATCTAAGTTTAAATGGATTGCCAGTGAAGTGTATTATTGCAAACACAATTAAGATTCCAAAAGATAAGTCATTAAGTTTAACTGCTTAATTGAAATTACTACGCGATCTACTTGCAGCGTAGTCAAAGTGTATCGATTTCAATCTATTTCAATATTATAGACAACTTGTGTGTGTGTGTATATTCTGTGTAGTTGTGTGTTTGTATATGTTGAATAAAATATGTTTAAATCAAAGTGTACCGATTGCTGAAATTGTAGACCGTTCATATACATTCGATGTTGTTTTCGATAAAAATGGCCTAGGAGTTCCGAATATCTTCTATGGTACAGCTTTTTGTCATTCCGTATTATTGAATAAATAGTACATTCTACAGAGTGATCAACGCCGTAAGGAGGTTCATAGTATTGCGATTGGTATTAACCGTTCCCTCAGTAACAATTCAAAATTATTATTTCTAATCTTAGTGAGAATTCCGTACTGAAAGAACGCCGCTTTTCAAGATCTTAATATTACACATCAACCGCGTTAATGAACTACATCATTCTAACAAAAAGTGAACAATAACAAAGCACTTTGATGAGGTTAGAATGGTTAACAAATTTCATACCTAAAACCATCAAACACCGAATGGATAGAAAAAGAAAACCTATTTCCAAATGCGCAAAAAATTATTGTTTGAAAACATAACAGTTACTAAGAATTGGACGATGTGGGAATATATAACATAAAAGAAGCATTAACGACCACACTACGGGATTAATATGAAGATTCTACGAAAGGAATTTAGTCAATGACAAGTTGATTGCAAAATACCTCGCGTAATTCAAAGCTGTTGTTTTCACGCTGAGATGTTGTCATGCTTAAACATATAAAACCTTCAAAATCATGAATGAAACATACAATATCATCCGCTTGATAACCAACTGATAACTACATTCATATTTTATCAATTAAACCCTTGGTGAATAATACTTACAGCAGGTACATATTTGTAATGTTAGTACCAATTTTCAGTAAATGATAATTGAAGTCGGGCCTTTTAACATAAAGGTTAATCGTTAAAACAATTACCACCATTACCGCGTTATGAAACGGTAGTTAGGTGCAATTATACAAACAGATCTAAGGAAACATTGTTGGTAAACTAAGAGGGGATGGGATGCCTTACTTTTGGAAATTGTTTAATGAAGACATATGTACATTTATTTGCAATTTACTAACACGTACATACATTGATATTGTATCAAGGATAAATGCTATACTGATATGACGTGTATTAAACTCTTTCTTAGTGTGTGCATATTCTAGGTAGTTTGTTTGTATATGTTGGATAAATATGCTTAAATCAAACATATTAACTTGATTGTTAAATGTCAACTATTACAATTATACATTCAAATGTAAACTAAACTTATAAGTGAATGGTAGTTTATGAACAATTGATTAATTGATGCAACCGATATTTATTTAGTTATCATGCAACTGTAATTTCCGGCATATTATCATCCGCATAATATCTTATTTCGTTAAAAAATCTCCTTAAATGTTGATGTAAATTCAGGTATGAAGTATGCTTTAATAGGAAAAATGCAGTGTATTTGCAAGTAGACACAACTTATTATTATAATTATTATTTTTAATATTTGCTCTTGTTCATCGTTTAAACAATGTGTTTTTATCCTCATGGGCCATATGGCTTTTAAGATTTTAAAATAAACCTTCTGCATATACACGGAAAAACAATCATTAACTCAGAGAAGATTGATTTTATTTGATGTGGTAATTGCATTTCTTGAAACGCAAATCCGAAATAAAAACAAAAAAACAATGAGCTACAATTAATATTATCACGCACTTCAGTTGAAAATGGTGCCATACGTTTGCAAATATGTCCGACTTTCATTTGCAATTTATTTTGAATATATTTTATAAACAAATGTAATGAAGGATTAATGACATGTTTGTGGAATTGGTATGTGTTCAGGTTTTTAAACATAGTCACATTTCATCACTGTGCAATTACACAATGATACTGTTCATTTTTTGCTGCTCTGGTATGCTTTGTCTGTATTGCATTTCAACTTATAGGGGGTACATAAAATATACGTACACTTGATTTAGGGGAGTATCCAATTACTGGAGGTTTCACGCAGCCCATGTATAGCTGGATGTTTCTGTTAATCAATTTTATCCATCATGTTCCCCATTTCAAATGAACTATTAATGCGTCTGGGATGGTTAAACTCAGCTCTAATAATACAACTATTGCGCGGAACGTGTTGCTTGGTATGTCGTAGAGTTTCTGCCTGCCATGGAAACATTCTACTGGACAAAATAAACCGGCGAAAAATGTATAAATGTACTCCATTATAAACCTGATCATCTGCCAGGTTTGCATACAGCAAACACATACTAAAGACATTGGCCATTAAACAAATCTTCTTCACAAGAGTAACGACCAAGAAGTGAAGCTCCCTATTCACTCATTATTCCATACCCCATTATTTAGGTAGTAGAAAACAAAGGAACAACATAGAGGATTGTATCACGCTTTCTATAACATATTTTTCCAGTTAATAAAGGCTACCACGGGTTTCAAAAAGTACTACAGTTAATTATTGAGGCTTGCACTTATACAATCAAACAGACATGATGTCATAATTAGGTTCCCGAAATACTGAAGGCTCTTTATAATCTTAGCCAGTTAGAATGTATTGTGTAAATCGAAATGACTTTATCACAATGATTTTTCACCATATGCTCCAACTTTAACATACACTCTTCGGTCATTATTGATCAAACTAATAGAGACGCAATTTAATAGACTGCTCATATTCATTTCCGAATCATCTGACTAGCGTAACTCAACAAAGTATATAACAATTTGCTTAAGTTATCCAAACGTTCTTATTCTCTAACTGATGCTGCCACAAATGAGTGTTTCTTCAGGTAGTCATTCTAGGACCAGTTCTCTTCTCTGAAATATGCCTCCAAAGCGCGTATATTATACCAGGTTTTTTACAACGAAGAGTATTCCTACACTTGTGTTCCGTAGCTTTCCAGGAAAGTCCTTCCAACTTATTAAATAAGCTTATTGAAACTGCGTTTTGATCCGGTGGCTCGAGAGGATATTTTTAGATCTGAAAAATGAAAAATACATGTGAGCCAAATAAGACCTTTCGAATCTAAACGCAGTATGTCCATTGATTTCAGTTAAATTGTAGGTATTCAACAAAATAAATTCTATTTCTAGTCAGTTATAATGTGTTGTCGTGGGTTACATGTCTGCTATACATTTTAGGGACGCAACATTTCGGCGAGATTTATATTCATGATTGGACAAAATGGCAAACGCACCGTCGGGTCAACGTTAAGGGAATTAAAAACAATTTAGCCTGATTCGTTATCAGAATTAGCGTAGTTATCAAACCGACGACACATTGCTACCATTTCTTTAACATATTCTCGCTGAATATATCTATATAGCTATTATTCAAAATGGTTAAATAATTACTGAAATTACGTTATTCACATGCATGTGTGGAAGAGAATGCAATAACATACGTTTTTTCACGTAGCTAAATACTAAACCGCATGATACTAAATACATGTGCCAGAATTTGTGAGGAATGGTTATTTCAGTAAAAGTTGCACTTGTTATTTTGCATTAACGATATAAACACTGGATTCCATCGCACCTTAAAACATTAAAGATATTTGTCGTTAAACATAATTTTACATCAATACTTAAATAACTTACAAAAACAAATTAATAAAATAATTTAACAGCGTGTTCGCAATGGTTAATATAGCAATTATTTTTTATTATTTTCCCGTTATTTTTGGCAGCACCAACGCTTCATCTTCAGAGGGCTAAATTAACAACATTGTTCAGACAGGAACATTATCGTTAAACACTAGTTCAAGCTTATAAAGTAATTTGTTTACGTTTTGACTATAAATCATCGATTTTGACTGGAAGGGAATATAATAAAAATCCAGCAAAACTAGAATAGACGTTCAAATTATATATTGATTTAAATAGTTCTAAAAGATATTTTTTTGATACTTATCTCAGAAAAGGCAGCATTAGTGCACAGGGGAAACACAATTTAAAGAATGTTTTGACTAACAAGTATGGCCGCCGTCAAACTCCGACAATAATTGCCGTAGTGGGAACAGTTAGTTATGACAAAATGGATGGTGCTGTAATTAAGCACAAAATTGCCAAAATATTATTAATATTTAATAAGTAAATTCCAACAGAATATATTGATGATTATTTTTACATTTTATTTAGATGTGTTTTGATATTCTATATCACAACTGTAAATAAAGAGCATTTAAAATATATATATTCCGCCTTGGTTTGTTGCTTTGTGGCGTTTCATGACTCTCGTTAGTATATTATGATATATGGTATATTATTATATAAATATTGACTGCCTTGAGGGTGACAGTGCATATTGTCAATCTGAGGTAAATACTGTCGACCGAGGCGAATAGAAAATATATATTTTATTATACCGAACAAAAACTGTAATATTTTAAAGACTAAAAATACCATTTTCACTGACAGCTGGGAATCTTGCTGCCATTTTGGCAAGAATTGTCGGCTGGTAAACAAAGCGCTCAGATGATACAGACTTTAAGTAAAATACTATCAGTAAATCCAGTATTCGTACCGTATTGCCAATTTCATATAGTCTATAGAAGTAAGGTTTTATAATAAGTGCATTTTAAGGTTGCAATGCCAGTTTTATATTAATCATAATTTTTCACATACAAATCCAACATGGCGGCGTATTTGTAGCGTATTTTCAATTTCATGACGTCAGAGGGTGACAGTGCGGCAGAGGGTGATAGTGCGGGGTGATGGTCGAAAATATTGCCCTGGCGTTTTAACTATATGTTCTATAGAAGTGAGGTATAATAAGATAAAAACTATTGTTAGCAATAATTATATCTTGATACGTGAACGAATATTGACAATGAAATGTAACATATATATTTTTTACCGATTATGAACGTATGTATATATATATATATATATATATATATATATATATATATATATATATATATATATATATATATATATTGTGCCTGAACACATGCCCATCGTGATATATATTGGATATGGGCATGTCCTTGTACTTTTTTGTAGTCTTTTGAACTAAGCTTAAGAAGTTTTATTTCTATTTGAATTCATTTATCAAATAACTCCTGTTTGAAGAAAAAGTTTACTACGCCTCTACCCTTGGGAAGCTGTCAACGCAAAGTTTTTTTTTTATTGCTGATGACAAAGCCATTATTTCTATTTCCGGCTTGTGGAGAAATGGTTCTCAAATAGTTTTTTAAAGCTTATTTTAAAATCGTGTTTCAGTGCAAAACGTTTACGATAGGTCATCGGCAATGCATTTATATACCAAATAATAACAGGTAATGCACAAATACATAGCGAAAATAACGCTGGTCGCCATGTCAAGGTCGACCGTACAATCGACTTAAATGTGAATAAGAATTGGATTTACAACAGTTTTAGAGGTTGCTATATGATACTTTGGTATGACATCAACACTCTCTTTCTTCATACCAGTCTGATTCGCATAAAAACGGGTCGTGATCATAGAAAAACTAAATTTTGGCTTGTGTTATTCTGTGACACTCGGGAAAGAAAATATTCTTAAATCAACCCTCTTGCATCAACTTGCATGTATAAGCGTTTTGTTTCATTGTAAGTCTGAACAAACCTAGGTAATCCAAAACTATTTGATTTCCAAACTGAGTGATAAACGAATATTTTACAAGATCAAGCCGTTTCTGGAATACTGTTTCTCACGTACATTGTGTGAATGATTGAGCTCTACTTTAAACTTCGTATACAGTTTTACTACAAAATAAGGTAGTTCTGTTGATATAACATGCCATCATAAATGTTTAATATCTCATACATTTCAACGTGACACTTAAAACCAATGCAGCAACCATTCGAAAGTAAACAATACACATTTGTATAATAAAAATACATTAACCAAACATAATTATACGAATTCGTTTTGAGACATATTGCAAATATTAAAGGATTATATCAAAGCGATTAGATAATAATATTCATGCATTCGACGACACGATATGAAGTATTTGAAAGGACACATGCTTGTATATAGTTGGTTGAAAGCTAGACTAAATCGATTTAGTTTGGCATATCGATCGCGGCCCTCAAACAAACATTCAGCCAATGTTAGTCTCATTCCCATAGCACTAATGTTGTAAAACAAAAGGTCTAAAATGAAACTTACTATAATACAAATCAATGGTACATTAACCACAGTACAACATACAGGAACAGCACAATAACTGCATTAAAAATTTAAACGACAATTTCGTGGTGAGAACAGGCTTGTACCAATATAACAACGCATTGCTTCATTAACTTTTCATATTCCTCCTCATAAACATCAATCGACTCCTTTTTATACGCCCGAAGGGTCGTATTATGTTATGGCCTCCATCGTCTGTCCGGCTGTCTGTCCGTCTATCCGTCCGTTAGCAATTCCGTGTCCGGGCCATAACTTGGTAACTAATAAAGCGATTTTCAAATAACTTTATACAAATCATCACTACATTAAAAGGATGTGTCGCGCGCAATTTCCAGGTCCATACCTCAAAGACTAGAATCACCATGGGGGGGACGTTAGCAATTCAATGTCCAGGCCATAACTGGGTTACTACCAAAGCAATTTTCAAATAACTTTATACAAATCAACTCTACATTAAAAGGATTTGTCAAGCATGCTTTCCAGGTCCGTACCTCAAAGGCTAATTTCACTTGGGGCGTTAGCAATTCCGTGTCCGGGCCATAACTTGGTAACTAATAAAGCGATTTTCAAATAACTTTATACAAATCATCACTACATTAAAAAGATGTGTCGCGTGCAATTTCCAGGTCCATACCTCAAAGACTAGAATCACCATGGGGGTGCGTTAGCAAATCCGTGTCCGGGCCACAACTTGGTCACTAATAAAGTCATTTTCAAATAACTTTATACAAAGCATCATTACATTAAAAGGATGTGTCGCGCGCAATTTCCAGGTCCATACCTCAAACACTAGAATCACCAGGGGGGGACGTTAGCAATTCCATGTCTTGGCCATAACTGGGTTACTACTAAAGCAATTTTAAAATAACTTTATACAAATCATCTCTACATTTCAAGGATTTCTCAAGCATGCTTTCCAGGTCCGTACCTCAAAGGCTAATTTCACTGGGGGCGTTAGCAATTCCGTTAGCAATTCCGTGTTCAGGCCACAACTTTGGAGATTTTAATATTGACTGGTGTGAACAATCACAGAACAAACAAATCCTGAAAACATTCATGAACAAGCACTCGTATCCTCAAATATTAGAATGTCCCACCAATTACTTCAATTCAACAATAGACCTCATCTTCACAAACATGGACGGCTGTAAGGCAGGCGTGTTGGAGACATATTACACAGACCATAGATTGTGCTGGGCTGGCTGGTAATCGGGTAATTTAGGAGATATGTACCAACCATATTTGTATGCTGATTTTATAAAAATATTTCATTTAATAAAATCTGATTCCATATTAGTACATCCTTCATTGCACTACTTACCAGTATGTATGTTGTTTTACAATTATTCTATGTTGTAAAAATATACTGTTGAACAAAGGTTTTTATTAGCAATGCTAACTTAAGTATCATTAAAGTTTCAATATTGGAAGTTTAAGCCTTTGTTGTAAACACTTCACACCTAGTAAGCAGTATACTTGCATAACCTAAATGTTTATTAAAGACCTCAAGCCGAATCTTCTTCGGGCGTATAATGATCCGTTTCGCGGTGCTCTTGTTTTTAAATGTTCTGCATGTTATGCTTCATTGGAAACATAGGCGTTATACATAAAGAGCCCAGGATACTAGTGTGTATTTCCAATAAACAAAGGTATTTCTCTGTTACATCCTCGATGACGAAATGAACGCATGGATGCACTTTCCCTTGATAAACTGTACATATTATTGTATATTATAATAATATTAGTACATATACATAACTTTATCTCAAACAAATACCCTTTAATCATATTCTGAAGTCTTACCCATCGTCAAAAATTGCGGCTACTTCAGTCGGTTTGCGTTCACTATGGTGAATGAGTACAAAGAAATATTCCTCGACGATTGGTACCAGAAGGTGATTCCTGTACGAGAGACCACAATTGCACGGTTTCCAATAATCAAAGGTTTTTCTCTGTCAAATCCTCGATGACGAAATGCACGCGTTGATGCACTTTCCTTCGATTAACTGTACATATCATTATTATATATACATAACCTTACCTCAAACAAAAACCTTTTAATCGTCAAAAAATTGGGCTATTTTGCGTTCGCTATAGTGAATGAGTACACGGATATATACCTCGACGTTTGGTACCCGGCGGTGTTTGGTATATGAGAAATCACAACTGCACAAAACTAACCCTTTTAATCCGGATCATTATGTTTGCAGTTTGGGAACAAGGCGTCAACTTAGCCTCTGAACAACAGGCCCTATTGGCCCATACTGGGGGCGGTCGATATAACGGATGGCTCTGCTGTCTAGCCATCCGTTGTTTCTAAGCAGAGTGAACGCCTTGGCATTGAGAGGAATATCGGGAATGCTGGATAGTTTAGGAGCTACGTCACTTATAAATATTTTATATGCAAATATCATTTGCATCACAATTGAACTTGTAATATATAAGGATCATACAATTTGGTCAACATTTACAAAATCTAACAGAACTGTAGAAATTGTAATTTAAGTTTTGGAAAGGATTAAGTATACCATAGTGTTAAAGTAAGTAAGTTTGATTTTCAAAAATATTTCTGACCAAAGTAATTGTTTGTAACCATGGATAACGTACTATTATCAGTAATGCGACGCTTGCCGATTTTTAAAATCAAATTTCGCATGTTGTTTGTTTAAAAAAATAACACAGGGAAACGAGTCCCATTTAGTCATAGATAAATATCTGTGTTTGACTGCATGGCAGTCGACAACTGTTGCATGTTATGTCCGTACGTTCAGCACTTGTATGTTGTCCTCTGCATTTTGTTCATTTCCAGTTCAAATTAAATAAAAATTTGCATCAATATATAATGCTGGTTCTTCACCTGAATAAATTTCATAATTATCAAATAATTTATTTTGATCGTTTTAACTGGGGCCGTTTTAATTAGCAACTTAACAATATTGATATGAAAAGTTAAATAAGCGTCAACTGGATTTTAACCGTAGTTATTTTTGTCTATATATAAACAACTTCCGCAATGAACGTTTTAATACTGTTTCTGTAAACACAACCGATAACATTTCTGATAAATAGCTAAAAGAGAACAAAAAAGATACTAAAAAACAACAACACTATGCTAAGTTGAAATCTTAACTTATACAAAAGACCATTTGCACTAGTTCAAATGTGGCGGTAAACTGTCAAAAGGCTTAATGTTTCGGCGTGCACTTTTTTGTTTGATTTTGTCGTTAGAAATCAATTTTCTCTATATTTTACTATTTATGTAGACAATTTTAACTAAAAAAAAGCATCACTTACATTGTAACATTACATACAGTAAAATAGTTTTTAGAAATCATGTCCAAACATGTGCACAAGCTTGTGTGTAGTATCATCTTGGTAGATAACTGTGGTACTAAACCAATTCGTAGACACCTCTTGATAAAGTCGGTAAAAATAGTTGGATATAATATAGATTAAGCAGTGAACTTACTCAACCTGTTCAGTTGTAGCCTCTAGTACATGGGGTTGCGCACACGCACGTTATCCTAACTAAGAGACGCTTAGATAATTAAATGTAATCAAGAAAAGCTCTGTTTTTCTAGGAGGATATAGGCTTATCAGCAAACTATTTGCTATTGGTTAGATTTATACTTCTTAACTTTCCCAAAGGTCATATTACCTTTATAAACGAATTTCTATTAAATTATGTTTGAATTTGAAAATGATGGTTTGATATTACTTTATTCTACTAAAAAGAGGATCGAGGACCTTACTAAGTTCTGTAGTATGAAAAAGGCACGGTACCGTACAGGTGAAATGCTTACCGTTTTATTTCGAGTCCACGACATAACTTAGTAAAGGCTAGAAACAAAGTCGAGTGACCGAGATACTTAGTCGTGGCCAAAATATACTAGGTCGCGGGTACGAGAAATAGAAAGCACACTTGTCCACCTTTGTCATCGTAATACAGTACGTTTGAGCGTATTAGAACTTTTATTGCGTATGTATTTATGAACACACGAGTGTTTGATTAAACCTTATAAAAAAATTGTATAGCTTAATATAATATGTCCATATTATCGGCTTGAGTATTGTCAATCAAACGGATTAAACATGTTCTTGATATTAAATTTTGAAAGCTAGATAAAACATTCTCCTAAAGAATTCATGAATGCTCGTTATGCGGATAATTATGTATTTTAGAAAACAGTGATTAAGCACACGTTCTGTAGCAAAAAGTAATTAACTTTTGAGAAACTTTCAACAACGAAAGTATGTTTGTTTTTTTCTGAAAATAGCTTACAGGTGTAAGTTATTTTTGTATAACAAATTGTTTTGTTTATTTAAATATAATGGTACACTAGAAACCTTCATGAATGAATATGTAAACGAACGGTTGCTTCCTGCCTTAGTGTTTTAGCATCAATGAAGCAGTCGTATTCTCATAACATACGCCATGTGGCTATAAACCTAAATATAAAATGCGTAGCATAGTGCCTAACTGTTTCGAATAAAGATTAGGCAAGCGAATGCGAGTGACAGCAGGCGATTGAATATTAACGTACAATAAAGATCAGTCAGTAAATGAGAACACAGAAATTAAATATATTGAATATTATACTATATTTTTTATCAAAAATTCAATGTTTTGAAAGTCGTTTTATTAAAACAATATGGTTTCAGTATGTCTATTTTAAAGGCCTTAATCACTAAAATGGGTGGAGAGGGCTGGAAATGAAAATGTTACATTTTACATTTAAAGTTCCAGTATGTCTAAATTACTTAACCTTTTTTACTTTTGTTAAAGCCTTGGATGAATACAATAATGCATATATCGCAATTAAAAAAGCAACAAAATTGAAATATAATCTAAATATAGAGCGCACAACGTCATTACGAAATGTGTTAAGGCACCAGGTACAATTTCTAATAGCTTAGTTTTTTGACGTTAGAAAGAAAATGCATTTCTGTCTAAATTCTGTAAACACTTCTTTTGTGTTAAGGTCACAAAAGCATATGCACATCAAGGAAATGACAAATGTATAATGGTCGTTAATTATGTAACTTTTAATAATGTATGCAGGTCTTTCCAAGTCACCTTTGCATTATGGTATTTTTGTAATTCCTTAAAACACCATTCTTTCAATATGTGCACTAATGAGCACGTTATTTCATGCGCTAAATTTGTGACAGTGTACAACAATGCCAATGATAATCGCTTCTACCAACCTAAATATTGTTACTTTGACCTTCATCATTTTGACATGCTCGTACGATGAATTTTGTGAGCAGAGTTCTGGCAACCCCACATTAACGTCAGTTACTATGGTTAATATCATGTTTTACAAGATGTCTTTTTATTTAATACGCGTTAATAACATATTCTCTTGTTCGAAAAAAACGGTTATATGTTTTGAATTCTGTGTAATGAAACATAGTTTATGTTTCAGTATTACTCAAAAGCCATGTAAATTAAGAGGGTTTTTTAGATTTTTCATCTGTGTCATCTTAGTAACTTCCAGTTAATCGAGAGATCCCGAAGAATTATTACAGATACAACAGCATCCATGCGTGCTTCTGCTTGCTACATACCTGGGATCTATTTTTGGTCAGATAATAGATTGACATAACTTTGACTCTGTGTGTTGGTTGTCTTTTATGAACATTCATGCTAAAACGTTCGTTAAACACTTCGCCTTAAAGCATTTGTCTTCAAAAATATTTATAAAAAATAGGAATTGTTTTGACGCTGAGTGTCTCCCGGTAGTCTAATGCATTACTGGTGTAAAAAGCAAACAATAACATGAGTGTTTTTTCTGTAAGGTCCTTGACCTGTATGTGCCATGCAAATATATTTGAAAAGTATTTAGATGCCTCGTGTCCGAAGGCCAGTATATTCATGAAAAATAACATTTCATGATAATTATTTATATTTCACAATAGATAATAACACAAGTGTATGTTCTAGTCTGCGCGATAATTTGCATGACCGCGCGAGCATTCGTATTGCGGCATGGGCTTATTGGGATTATATTTTCAACTTGAATTCATTTTGCATTTTCAAATCAAAATGGCCACTAGTTAAATCATTGGATTCAATCTTGATTACAGGATCAAATTTTATTGATCCAAAAAGAAGTGTAATCGTGATCGATAAACATGCTGATTAAGAGCGTCTCGATTTTTTTTCTTTAGCGTTGACATCGAGACGTAGTCGCGGGACGATATGAGACTCTCACACCAATCATTACGTAATGGCGATGCTCTGTCATGAAGAATGAATATAAGGTGATATTCACATCTCTAACTAAGTTCGCGAAGGAAGCTCTGACATTAAAGAATATTCACTAGCCAAATACGATTGTAAAATATTAGGAGGCCAGCACAAGGCAAAGTCAGTGTTAAAATATTCAAACATGATATCAGTTATATGCTCTCAGCCAGGGGTCTAACCATGAAGTCTTTCAATTAACAGTGCATTATCACTGCATCAGTAAATTATTTATTTTTAATGCAATGGATCGTCGCTGTGATAATTGCATTTTTTTATAGCGAATTATAATTTTACGAATTTATAAAACAATATTGTAAGATGAAACAATAATAATTATGCTGACGTGATAATTTAAAAACAACAACACCAACAACAACATCATAATAATGAAAAATTGTTGATAGATATTTTAAAGAAGAGTATCTTTGACCGGTTTATAACTTATCATGCATATTCAGCTACGAAACTCGCGTAACAAAATTCAACAGGTTCAATAAACAATTATAATCTTAGCAAAAGAGTAAAGAAACCAGTTGGTGGCATTCACTTTCTAATACGAGTCCATACGCCTTTTATAAGTGTGAGTGATAATCTATTAGCCATAAATTAAGTTTAGCTATAATTTAGATAATCAGCTGCAATGGTGATTAGAAACATACTGAATGTGATATCAATTTTAACGTATATACTTCGTTTGAGAGAATGGTGCGCTTCCGATTGTTCGTCGAGAATGTTCTTACAAATCATTAAAAGCTGGCGTTAAGTGCTCTCAGAAGTTCGTGCACTACGCATTATGGCTCATCAAGAAGAAATACATTCATTATCTGCTCGTTCCAGATCATTAGTTATATTTACATGGTGTTTCTTGAACAGTTATTGCTGTTACGAGCGGGTGTTAATAATTTTACCTCGCGTTATATTGAATTATAAAGACTATGTACAAGGAAATCGTATAACACAAACGTTTACCTTTCAACAGTTGATAGGATATTTCTTATAACATATAAATGAAGTAAAATAATTTTATTCCTGTCATTCTTGCCATAATATTTCAATAACTGTAAGTACTATGTACACATGGGGATGTGTGTAAACAACTTTCTTTATAAAACGGTGATCATTGTTTCACACTTAGTGTGTATGCTTTAGGCGGGCCTCTTAACCAAAAGGTTAAAGGTCAAAACCATTCCCGGTTTATGAGCGTTATGAAAACGGTAGTTAGGTGCAATTCTACAAACATATCTAAGGGAACATTGTTTGTAAACTATAAAGGGATGGGATGCCTTGGTTTTGGAAATTGTTAAGTGAAGACATATGTACATTTGTTGGCCATTTACCAACACTAACATACATTAATATTATATCAACGATTAATGCAACGCTAAACTTATATGAAGTGTATTAAACTCTTTCTTAGTCAGATTTCAAAGTTCTATATTTTGAGATGTTAATCTAAAAATGGAATGCGTTTTTTTATAGCATATGTGTTGTTTCTGTTATCGAATATTCACGTTATAACTTTCTGAAAGAAAATGTATTATTTTTCATTACCAAACGTGATCTTTGTTCATTTAATTTAAAATTTGCTCTTAAATAAGATTTTCTATATTCATGTACTTAAAGCATTGTTCTTGCAACAAAATCAAAAATATGTTATCTTTAAATTTTACAAAGCATCGAAGAGGATTGAACAAAACCGTCATTAAACATATTAGCTTGATTGTTAAATGTCAACCCTCATAATTATAAACTAAATGTTAACTCATTTTATAAGGGAATGGCAGTTTATGTACAATTTATTAATTGATGCAACGGATATTGATTTATATATCATGCAACTGTAATTTTAGGTATATTATCATCCGCATAATATCTTATTCCATTATGAAATCTCCTTTAATTTTGATATAAATTCAAGTCTGACGTATGCTTTAATAGGGAATTGCAGTGTATTTGCAAGTATACACATCTTATTATTATCATTATCATCCTCAATAATTAATCTAGATCATTGCTTAAACAAATGTGTTTGCCTTCTCCTAATCTTGTATATGTATGCACCATTGTTAATATAATAGTGTGTTCGTCCTCATGGGCCGAATTGCTTATTAGTTTGGAAAATAAACCATCTGCATATGCGCAGAAAGACAATCATTAACTCAAAGACTACTGGACGTCTTTGCTGTGGTAATTGCTTTGCTTGAAACGCAAATCTGATCAAAAACAAACAAGTGTAGATATGTCAATAATGTTAATAAGCTACAATTACTATTATCACTCAAAACAGCTGAAAATGTTGTCATACGTTTGCAATTATGTCCATCTTTCATCGGCACTTTATTTTTAAATATACTTTATTAACAAATGTAATGTAGCATTAAGTGACATGTTTGTGTATTGGGTATGTTATCATGTCTTTATTCATAGTCATATTTTATCACCGTGAAATTACACAATAACACTTAACATGTGTTGCTGGTCTGGTATTCATAGTCTGTATTGCATTTTATCTTATAGGGGGTAAATTAAATATACGTCCACTTGAATGATTTAGTGGAATATCCAATTACTGGAGGTTTAACATCTTGCAACCCATGTTTTGCTGGATATTTCTGTTAATCAATCTTATCCATTATGTTCCCCATTTCAAATGAAATATTAATGCGTCTGGGACGGTTGTTCTCAGTTTTAATAATACAAACTTGGCGCGGAACGTGTTGCTGGGTATGTCGTAGAGTTTGTGCCTGTCATGGACACGTTCCTCTGGACATAATATACCGGCGAAAACTTTATCAACGTACTTCATTATAAACATGATCATCTGCCAGGTTTGCTGTCATACAGCAAAAACATTTTAAAGACATTGGTCATTAAATGGTTCTTATTCACAAGAGTAATGCCCAAGTAGTGAAACTCCCTATTCACTCATTATTTTCTACCCATTATTTAGGTAGTAGAAAACAAATGAACAACATGAAGAATTTTATCATGCTTTTTACAACATATTTCTCCAGTTAATAAAGGCTCCTACGGGCTCCAAAGAGTACCACAGATAATCGTTGAAGCTTGCACTTTTACAAATAAACAGACATGACGTCATAAGTTGGCTCCTGGCATACTGACGACACGTTATATTCTTAACCAGTTTAAATGCATTGTGTAACTCTGAATGACTTTATCACGATTATTTTTCACCATATGCTCCAACTTTAACATATAGTTTTTGGTCATAATTTAATCAAACTAATAGAGACGCAATTTAATATTCTGCTCATATTCATTTCCGAATCATCTGGTTCTGAGCACAACTCACCAAAATACATAACACATTACCTAAGTTACTCAATTTCATAAGGCAACTGTAATTAATAAAACTTTCACCATCTTTAACTGAAACCATTTTTAAACATATTCACCCTGAATATATTTGTATATCCATTATTCCAAATGGTTAAACAAATGGTCAAACAATTACTGGAAATACGTTATTCCGATGCATGAGTTGAAGAGAATGCAATAGCATAGGCTTTACACGTAGATAAATACTAGACCCCATGGTACTACACATATGTGTCAGAATCTGTGAGGAATTGTGATTTAAGTAAAGGTTGTTTTTTTTTTTTATTTCTACGATAAACGCTGGATTTTATCGCAGCTGAACTTTAAAGGTACTGTCTTTAAAAACATATGTCATTAATCATGATTTTACATACTTTAATAACTTAAATTATAATTATTCTTAAACAGTGTCTTTGCAATATTTGTTATAGCATTTTATTTTAATAATCACACAATGCTTCATCATTTCCCATTATTTTTTGCACCAACACTTCATCTTTAGAGGGCTGCATTAATAAAATTATTAGAACAGGGACAGTCTCGGTTACACACTAGGTCATGTTCATAAAGATATGCATTAACGTTTAGTCTTTTCACCATTGATTATGACTCCAGGGGAATATAACAAAAATCAATCAAAACTAGAATAGACGTTTAAATAATATCGAATAGCCATACTTTTAATGGCAGCAACAGTTTTAATAGTTAGATTTATACTTCTAATCATTTCCCCTGATCATATTACCTTTATAAACGAATTTCTACTAAATTTAGTTTGAATTTGAAAAATGATGGTTTAAAAATTCTTTATCCTACTAGCCAGAAGCTAATAAGTTGATCGAGGACCTTACCATGTTCTGTAATATCACAAAGGCCCGATGGCATACAGGTAAAACCCATAACGTTTTATTTCGTGGCCACAACATAACTTAGTCTAGCCAAGATACAAAATCGAGGGAACGAGATACTAAGTCGTGGTTAAAACATACTAGGTCATGGGGACGAGAAAATAAGAGCACACGTGTGTTCCTGTTTCACCGTGAAACAAGGCGTTTGAGTGTATTACAACTGTTATGGTGTAGGTGTATATAAACACACAAGTGTCTGATTATATCTTTTATCAAAACTGAATAGTTTATGATAAGGTCTATATTATCAATCAAAGGGATAAAACATGTTCTTTATATTCAATTTTGTAAGCTTAATAAAACCTTCACCTCAAAAATTCATAAATGCTCGTTATGCGGATAATTATGTATTTTAGAAAACAGCGATTAAACATACATTCTGTAAAAAAGGTAATTAACACCTGAGAAACTATCAACAACAAAAGTATGTTGGTATTTTCTGAAAATAACTTACAGGTGTATGCTATTTTTGTATAACGTATAACATATATTCAGATATAATGGTATGTACGAGAAACCTTAAAAAATGAATATATCTATGAACATAAACCGTTTACTTCCTGCCTTAGTATATCAGCATCAATAAACGAGTTTTATTAAACGTAAATATAAATTCGGAGCGTAGTGCCTAATTGTTTCGAATCAACAACAGGCAAATGAATGTTACAGCAGGCGATGGTATATTAACATACAATAAAGATCAGTCAAGAAATAAGAACACAGAAAAGAGATATATTGAATATTATAGTTTATCTTTGTCAATAGGTGTATGTTTGGTAAGTCGCTTTATTAAAAAAAGTATTTGGTTTCATTATGTCTAGAGTGTCAGATCGTGTAGAAATTGCTTAATGTTGATATTAGATTTATAGAAGATGGATTCTATTTTTTTTTGTCTTTTATGAAATTTCATGGTAAAACGTCCGTTAAGCACTTCGCTTGAACGCATTTGACTTCAAAAATATTTATTACAAATAGGACTTTTGTCGCTGAGTTCGTCCCAGTAGTATAATACATAACTTATGTAAAAGTCGAGCAGTAACAGAGTTTTTTATCTGTAATGTCCTTGAAATGTTTGTGCCATGCCAATTGTATTTGTATTGGATTTGGATGCCTTGTGACCGTTGTCACATATGTCAGTATATTGCACTGCGATTAATACATTTTTTACAATAGATAATAACACAAGTATATAATATAGTCTGCGCGATAATATGCATGACCCCGCGAGCATTCGTATTGTGGCATGGGCTTATAACGATTATATTTTCAACTTGAATTCATTTTGCGTTTTCAAATCAAAAAGGCCACAGCGAAATCATCGTTTTCAATACTAACTACATAATCAAATTTTATTGATCTAAAAATAAAGTGTAATAGTGATCGATAAACACGCTGATTAAAAGTGTCTCGATTTGTTTTAGCGTTGACATCGAGACATAGTCGCGGGACGATATGAGACTCTCAAACCAATCATCACGCACTGGCGATGCCCCTTCATGAATAATGAATATAAGATGACATTCACATCTCTTATCGAGTTTTCGAAGGAAGGCCTGACATTAAAGGTCTCTGACTAGCCAATTAAGTGTGTAAAATAGAAGAAGGCCAGCAAAGGCATAGTCAGTGTTAGCATATTCAACATGATATCAGTTATATGCCCTCAGCCAGGGGTTTAACAATGAAGTATTCAAAAGAGCAATTCATCAGTATTTTTAATGCAATCGTCCGTCGCTGTGATAAATGTATTAATCCATTGCGAATTATATTTTACGTATAGATAAAACAATTTCGTAACCGTGGAACAAGATGAAACAATAATAATTATGCTGACGTGATAATTAAAAAACAACAACAACACATCATAATTATGAAAAATAGTTTATATGTTTTGGTTAGGAAGAATTTTTTAAATCGGTTTATAGCTTATCATGCATATTCAGCTACGAAACTCGCGTAACAAAACTCAACAGGTTCATGACATACACTCATGAACATTTATATTCTAAGCAACAGAGTAAAAAAAGCAGTTGGTGGCATTTACTTACTCATACGAGTCCATACGCCTTTTATAAGTCTGAGTGACCATCTATCTACCATACATGAGGTTGAACTATAATTTTGATAATCAGTTGCAATGGTTATTATAAACATACTGAACGAAACATAAACCTTTACTTATATACATAGTTTGAGAGAATGGTGCTCTTCCGATTGCTCGACAAGAATGTAATTATAAATTATTGCAGCTGGCGTTTAGTGCTGTCAGTAGTACGTGCAATACGCATTATTTCTCATCAAGAATGAAAACATTCATTATCTGCTCGTTCGAGATCATTGGTATATTAACATAGTGTTTCTTGAAACAATTATAGCCGTTACGATAGGTTGTTAATTATATTTAAGTTTACCTCGCTTTATATTCAATTATAAACACTATGTAAAAGAAAATCGTATAACATAAACGTTTATCTTTCAACAGTTAAAAGGATATTTCCTATAACATATAAAGAAAGTTTGTTTGTTTTATTCCTTTCATTCATTGCATAAGGTTTCAATATTTGTAGATAGTCTACATAGGTGGATGTGTGTAATCAGCAGACATAATCAAATCGTGTACATTTTTTCACACTTAGTGTGTATGCTATCCTTCCGAAGAATAATTTTAATACGTAGATTCATTCAAGCACTGGTAAACGTAAATTACCTCGAAACATTTACAAGAAGCAAACAATATAACAAATAACACATCAAATATTAAACGGAAAAGTATCCTTCTGGGAGAATATGAACAATGGAAAAGCAGATAATGATCTGCTTTTAAAAAGACGATCGCATTATTTGTAAATTGAAAAAGAGACGATTTTCATTTGATAGAGTGAACTTTAAACATAAAAGTTGGCATAATATTGGACTTATGTGAAGACATCGCAATAAAACATGATACACAAGATGTAATCAATTGATTACAAATTTATTTAATATGCGACGTCATAGCCGATATTAATTCGTAAATGGGTAAGCTTGAACATTTTACCTCGTTTCGAATGCTTGACAAACGGTGTTTTTCATTGCTTCACTGTAATATATATTTCATATATCGAAATTGCATTACTGCTTATCATTTACAAAGGGACGGAATATAGATCTTAATTGTATGAAACATATTTTACACTATTTGGAATGATACATTGTTTATATCAAACTCATAACCACATGGTGTTTCCTTTAAATGTAATCAATTGTGTGGGTGTGAAAGGAATCAACTTAATTCGTTCCCGTACTAACCACCTTTTAAGAAATGTTCACCTGTGGTTTTACGTGAAAATTAATTTCACTCTTCGATCAAGGATTATTTTATGGTAGGGACATAATAACAAACTGTAACTTAGTATATATGTTTACTCTGAGAATCTATTCGAGAGATAATTTAGTTTTATTAAAAATAAAATTAATTTATCATTCCTTTATATTATTCATTAAATACGTTACACATTCAATTGGTTAAAACTGGTTTTAACCCCAAAGAGATCTGACTGATTAAGCTTTTTTGTTTACAAATCATCATTAGAAGCACGAATAATGTTTAACAATGCTCATAAATGTCGTTACAACAAAATGCATACTTATATTATTTAATGCAATGCATGTTTACCTTACGTTATAAATTTAATTTTCAATAATGTCTAGATAAAGTAAAAAGGTTTTTCATTAATTTTAAATTATTAACGTATATACAACTTAAAGGTTAATATTTCTTAATTGTTACGTGTTCGGGTAAGTATAGCATTCGACCCTGTGACCGGGTTAACCCTCTAGTGGTAATTTATTATTAAATAAGAAAGTCAAACAGTCTAGTAATGATTGTATAGCATCAATCAATGTAATTATTTTGTAAAAAAATTGCAACTGCATTATTTTGCCCTGTGCTTTTTTTACTGTTTTGCTTTTGGTATTTAATCATTTCACAAAATCAAAGTAGGTACATTGTTGAAGATTCGATGACTTTGTTTTCATCACGGGAGTTACTTTTTCTAGTTTTATTCAGTTTATTCCAACACAAGTCTAGGCGTGGTGTTTCCCTTCATATGAACCATTAACTTCGTGTTCGATGTATTTAACTCGCATAATCGAATGTTTGTACATAAGAAGGGTATGTAGGAATAGTTCACATAGTTGGCCAATAACGATACTGTAGAAAATATTTAATATAAAAGGTAAAAATATAAACAATAACACAAATAGAATGCGCGATATGAAACTACTCAACTAATCCCGCACAAACACATGGATATATAGACAGACGCGCATCACATAGGTCACTATCTTACTTTAACGTTTAAAGAACAAGCATCCCATTAAAACAATGATGTACATTGTTTCAACTGTGCCGAAATCTCCGGAGCATACGCGCGCAAATGTTTCATGATACCCACTTTAAAGTAATATGTTTCGAAATAATGTCGAGTTCCGAATTCTTGTGAACAAAAAAAATTGGTATTTCACAAATAACAATATACTACATATGCGCAAAAAAATGGTACCGTTTGTTGCATTTTTACCTATTTATTCGAATTATTAGATGTGCTTAATTCTAAGTGGATTTCTACTGAACTATCAGATTATTAATCAGTCCATGGTGTTATAAATTTCTGTCAATCAACTTAATCAATCATGTTCTCAATTTCAGATTAAAAATTGATGCACTAAGGACGATTTCCCTCAGCACTAATATGCGCATTGGGGATAGACATAGGGATAAACATGTTACTTGGGATGTCATAACTTTTCTGCCTGCCGAGGAAATATAAGTATGGAACTGAAGTTCTGGGCAAACTATAATACAACCGACAAAGAGCACATACATTTACTCCATAGTTATAATGATACTCCCCCGGACATGCTGTCATTTTATATCAACACTACTAATGACATTGATTATCAAACGGATATTCTCCAAAAGATTAACGACCAAGAAGTAAAGGCTCTCTTTCCACTCATATTTTTCTACGCAATTATCCTCATAATTGGTGTAATTGGCAACGCTGTGGTGCTCTTAGTATATACGTACCAGTATAAGAGGTCACCAGCGAGGATGTTCATCTTGTTCCTGGCATCAATAGACTTCTCGATCTGCTTATTCGGATTACCATATCATATGATTGACCTTACTCACCCATACACATTTACCAATGGCATCAGTTGCAAAATACTTACATTTATAATATCGTTATTGTTTCATATGTCTATTTTTGGATTAATAGTTATAGCAGTCGATCGATATTTAAAGATATGTAGGCCTTTAAGCTCCTTTCAAATGTCATTTTTTGGGAAAAGAAGGGCATGTGCTTTGGCAAGCATTGCGGCCGTAATTTTTGCATGGCCTAACATTGTTCTCTACGGACCAAGCGAAATGGAAACGTTTTACCCAAACGTATCGGGACATGCGTGTTTCTTCAAAACTGAATACACGGAAACCATTTATCCTTTACTATTCACCATGGTAACTCTTACACTTTGCTTAACATCAACGGCCTTCTTGATTGTATCATACTCTCTCATTTGTCATCAGATAATAACAAGGTATAGGGGACCATCTTACTTGGGAAAATATGTTTACGACGAGGGTACTTGCACTGATGAAGTCACCACAAAAAACTTCTCAATCCCTATTGAAATGAAGTATTCGCCTGTTCCATCCAAAGAATGCTTAAATCCGTCATCGCAAAACATCAGGGATGATTCTAGGAGGTCTAGTGATACTTCAAAAGAACGGCGTGAAAATGCGTCTCGAAATCAGGATCAACGCAGAGAGCTGTTCCCTTACTCTATCTCAAATGGCTCTCTGATAGTTGACAATGAAACACATAATAGTGGTAGTAAAATATTCACAGCTTGTCAGTTGTTTGATGGAAATAATAGTGTAGGAAAGAAGTCATCTAGTTCCGAATCTCCTGAAAGTGGTCGAAGACTCTTTTTGGCCCTAAGAGAGACAAATTTAGGAAAGCAGATGCCAACAAATGGTTGTAAATGTGATTTTAATGGAAGAAGTGATGAACCAGAATTAGAACAATTACTAGACATCCCTCATAAAGAATCACTGGGTTCGCCAACGAGAAGGTGCTCAGAACAAATGAATATTATACCAAAGAAAGAAGTGAAATGGAAAAGAAGTCAGTCGTTGGTGCTTCCCAACAGAAATATGTATTTGAATAACTGTTCTGATGACAATGGATTACGAATTAATCAGTCAAGCTGTGTTAGTATTCCTAGCTCTTCGAGATCATCCGTAAAAATGAATAAACAAAACATGATGTCTAAACAACATTTCAAAATAACCAAAATAATGTTGACAGTTTCTTCAGTATTCATATTGAGTCATGCCCCTGCATTTGTTATAACAATTCTCAGCACTGTAGATACTAATTTTTGGGACGATTTGACTGAAAGTGAAACTATATTCTGTGAATTTCTCTTGCGGTTTTATTTAGTAAACAATATTTGCAATCCATTTATCTATGGGTTTTGGGACAAACGTTTTAAGAAGGAAGTACGGTTCACTTTTAGAAAACTGAAATTTAAGTTGAAGACTTTTTTCCAATGTCTTTGAATTAAAACATGGGATTAAACAGTGAATGGATTAGACAAGGACAAAGATATTATAGTTTTGATTGGTCTGTACCCCTAACCTGTAGATGTAAGGATTGTGGGAATGTATGCGGCTTAAGAATTATGTATATAAACGTGCGTATAGAAACATTAACTTTAACGTTTGTCAAGTTTGACCAATTCTACATACATTGCATGTTACAAAATATGTTCGAACTAACGTCATAAAGTTCAATTGTGAAACACATCACTCTAGTTCCATCAGTCATCTTAATAATTGTTTATTCAATTTGCATTCCAAAAAGTGGGCGCTCCAAGCAGGGGACTTATTAAATACGCGGACATTCTGGTTCAATCATGTTGATCTGGTATTATAGATCATTAATTGTATTCCCTAACGACATTGCAATGCTTTCATGTAGATTATGATTTCAGAAAAATTGTATAGAGAGCGTTGCACCGATGCGCATTATTAGCTGATGCAAATCAATACAATATTGCTTGGATAAGTATGGTTGAAACTCATATTAAAACGAATGTAAAACAATCCCGCTCATTTGCACAGCTTAATGCGAAATTATGGTACCATGTTCTCACAAAAAAAATAGTTTCCTGGGCACATTCATTTGCTCAGCCTGTCAGAAACCAGAATGAATTGGGTGCATTTACCTCGAAACTTGTTAAAGACATTTCATAAACATAATTACCACTGAAAACTATTATTGTGGCACGTTGTCTGGCGTCCATCGTTCGTCGTTAACAATTTATTAAATCATACGTTCATCTGATATCGCTTCCCTTTTTCGTCTTGTTCTTCACCTGAAGAGTTTATCAAGTTTGTAAACAAGTTTTACCTGTGCAAACAACCTGACTATTAAGTGCGATACACAAGGTCAAAGAATGTGCTTGTCCCTGCAGTTCCAGTAAAGTTTTCGTATAACCCTAAATTAGAGGTTCTCCACCATGTGCGTTTAAAATCTACCATATTAGCCCCGATTGTGCTAACTGTTTTGATATGACCATGCGCTAGTGAAAATAAAGTAATACATATATCGGCGTATATCAAAAGGAGCTTGATATTTAATAGCTAACATAAACTGAATGTCTGCAAAGGGTGTTTGTTAATTTCCTTACGGCTAGGATTGGTTCCGTATTCAGGCTCAACATTTTACATTTCATCAAAATCATTTCGTCTTAAATAAAAGGAATGCAAAGAGATTAATGTAGTGTGTACTATCAACAAGAGGTCCTATGTCATACCTAATTATCCAAATCGTGCGTTAAATTGACAAAGTAATTGAATTTTAATGTCACTGACCTCATTTATTTTTATTTCCGTAAAATTAAAGTCTCTGTTTAAAAGCAAAGCATAAAATGCTAAATAGTTTATGAACATTTTTTTTAACTTTGAAGAACTAATGCACACAACTTCTCACATTAACAACGAGTTGATAGCGTTCACTGGTATCTATATGTATATATATAATTTATATGTTAATCAGTATAATCAATGTGAAGACACAGAGGATAGATGTGTATGTCAGTATAATATCTTAATATATTACACCGATCGGAGTTTGTTTCCAAGTAGCGTTGCATCGAAATATTTACTTTTGGTGATGAGTGATGAGATATATTCTGCTCTTACACTGAAACAAACAATATGTCTTTGCACACTGTGCATTAAATATATATTAACTGACAGTTAATTGTAGTTTTTCAGGAAAGCGCGCCAAATTGTTTTTTAATGTAACGTCATTTAGAAAATAGTGAAATTGTGTCTCAGACCAACGCGCTGTTGTTTGGTTTGAAAATGAGAGCGAAAACAATATCAGTATTATTCACTCATAAACCAGAAAGTATTTTTAAAAAAAGCTCCTGGTCTCACTTCGCTACTCAAAAGGTAACTTTTTGCATTGTCTTCTTTAAAATAATCACCAGATGGTCAGATTTTAAAAATATAAATAAATACATACTTATCTACCTGGGTAGAGTAACTGTAAACAAGAATTTGTTTGAGTGTGTGGCCTAACCTATAAATAAAGTAGAGATGCGATTTATTTATATTTGCATATTGTCATTGTTCTACGATTACTGAAAAGAACTGCACATGTGTTGTCTTGACAGTTTTGATCATCTTTTACAAACAGTCCATTTTCGTGTCATTGTCTTACCTTTTGCTAATTTTTGCTTCTTGGCAGGTCTTTGCAGTATTCGATAGTTCTACAAAACCCATGTATGAAGATACTTCTACAATTTATTACAAATGGTATTAAATACTTATATTAGCTGTATAACTCAAATTGAACCTACATTATCATACTATTCAAAATTGTATCTACATTTGAACCAGAATCCTTCATAGAACCTAATGTAATAATAATACAGGTATGGATTTCGAAGAAGAATATCTCATATACACTTGGCCAATATTTAGACTGTGCAAAGAAGTGAGTGCTTAACTACTTACATGTAATAGCAAACCTCAAAGTGCGTTGTCAATTCAATCAAAACAAGTATATGCAATCAGATGTAAAAAGGCCACTGAATAACAAAATGAAAGGAAAATTGTTGCTGTAAAGGAGATTGGTAATGAATGGTCTGGAATATTGCTTATAGAGTTGGAATTTCAGAATGGATTTTGCATAATACTGTTTGGATTTTTCAATCCTGGCCGGAATTATATTACCCTTTGGCGTAGCTTTAATTTCGCATTAGTGCAAGAAGGGACGAAGAACATTTCGCAAAATAGGGCGTGCGACGTTGCATACTGACGTCATGACATGTAATAACTATAATCCAAAGATGACACCAAATATTTCCCTTACATGTCGCGTTTTCAAAGATTATTTATTTCTATTGGTAGTTAGTATTGTTTTTGAAAAGATTTTAAAATCGCGATCTTTTAAAGGGTCATTTTATTATTCTTATTATTAATTATCTTCTATACAATATTTCATCTGAGAGTGGGGTGCGAGAGATGGAATATTCCAGCCAGGCTAAATCGAAACGCCTGACCGGTGTGCACAAACAGAATATACTGTTTTTAAATGACAGTTTTCCAGTCTATTCAACTATTTTGCTTATGTCACTTCTAAACCAAAACTTGTAAAAGTGTCCCAACTTCATGTCTACATTTCGGTTCTTGTCACTTTTTTCATTTCTTTGTCTTTAGTATGTGCTTTCGGTGATGAGTTATTTAACTACAAATGTCCCGTGAAGCAAACTGTATCAGTACATTTACCATTCAGTCCACATCGGCCATTTTACATCAAAAACAACCTCGGATGAATGTATTTCATATTTAATGATTTATTCAAAACTCACTAGAGATCAATTTAAAGTTAGTCTTTAAAAACGAAAAACAAGCATTATTATTATTTTTACGAGTTGTTTTACTATTGCAACGGCATCCACCAGAGATTGTTTCCGATGGAAAATGGCCGAGGTGTTCCGCTTTCGTAATAGCCGTACACCAAGGGCAGACCACTCTGAACCTTTTTTACAATGGCTAGTACGATGACAAAAATCATTTTGAGTGCGTGTGGCGTATATCGTTGGGTTTTATTACAAAGCGATTGCCTGGTTTCCCAATATTTTGAAGTACAATGGCTTGAAACCTATCGTCTTTGAATCACTGTGGTTACAATAATCGGCGATATCGTGACATCAAATTGAAAACACATTTCATTTGCAAGATACCTGACACATAGAAGAACTACAAGCAACTCTCTTGCTCAAATGTATACATGCGCTGGTAATGTTTGGTGTGAAGCTGTTAATACCGTCCAAAGGGTTTACAGGTATTCTTGCGCGGAGTGTAGCTACTAATCACGTCCTAGGAGTTTCAATATAAGTATGTAATGGTATATTTGAGGCGGATAATTGCTAATAAAAGCAATAATGTCTCTGTCATGTTCATTTCACATATCTGGAAAAACGTTTCAATGTTTCCCACTGGATACTAATATATTCTATACAATTTGCAAAACAAAATAGGAAGATTACAGGAAATGGCTTTGCAGAAATCTCCTTTGACATGTTAATTGTCTTCACTGCTGGCGATAAACAGGAAACTGCTCACCATTTTAATTTAAAACTACGATTTGCATGACATGGCAATTATGAGCTTCGAATTTTATTTCTAGACTGGTTTTTTTTTAAATTCTGAAATCGTCTATAGTAATATGGTAAGTGCAATAATTTTTTTGCTACATTATGTACATGGAGACATGGATTTTGCTTGCGTTACTTTCTTGTCCTTGCCAGACGAGTTCTACACAGTATCGTCATTGTAATACATTATAGTTTTTGTAAAAACTCATTGTTAACTATCGAACTGTATACAAGTAGTCCTCTATATCAATCATTAGGAGCGTCAGACTGACAAGAACTGTGGTCTTGTATTTATCTACATTTAAACATATAGATTTGTATTTTTCCCACTTTCTTTGAGGCAAAACATATTTCCAGTAATTGTTAAACGATTGTGACTTTTTTCAGAGAATATGCCGGAAATATGCCATTATCTTCGTATTTATCGTAAGATTTAGGCTTCATTTTTGTCTTCCCTAAATAATGACCAGACGTAACATTTGCAATGTTGGCTTATCGTAAATATATCACTGAAATGAGCCACTGTTGCGTCCCTGCAGAATGTATAGCAGACGTGAAGTTCATATCGCATGACACCACATACCAACTGCCTAAACGTTGAATTTCTAATAATTTCATTCTTGAAAAAAAAACAGTTCATACAATGGACATATGTCTTTTATAAAAAAAATTTACAATCGACAAAGATTTGTCATGTTTTTTAAATTACGAAACTTCTGTCAATTCTTATTTTATTTATTGGTGCATCATGAAGTAATTTAGACGGACATTTTACAGCTATAAACTAAATGTTCATGCTATTTATTGTTTATTAAATACGAACTATAATCTGCAAGCAAAACATATGGCAAATTACATTTAACCGTATCAAAATTAGTGCAATGCTACCGTATTTCTCTCAGTTAAAGTCACGCCATATCAAGCATTAAAACGTAAAGGTAAAATGACGCCATTTTAATAATATTTATAACGTTATTGCATGCCTTCTATGTGATTTAAACGCCATTCTTGAAATACGTATTTGCAAAAAAACAGATAAACCCATTGTTGGTAGCATCCGTCAGACATTTTACTATTTATGAAAATGAGCATCTGGCAGCTTAGGCCAATTGATAGGTTTTGGTGACTTCAAGAACAATCCGATGATTTGATTATGCAATGAGTAAATAATCAAATTATGACTTCTTTGAAAATGTTAAAGAAAGACATAAAATTATATGTAGTAGTAGGAACAAATTGTGAATACATAGAAGGACGGAGCGTGTGAGCTTTTTTGTCATTAAGACTTGTTTTTGGCAGGTGGAGAACCACAAATTGCAATCCCTAGCGATTTAGTGTGGTACTTTTCGCAACCAGAAAGGTTTCGTTGGCTTGAATTGTAGGTTACGAAAAGCTTTTCTGGAGAGTTTTTACTGGTAAGTTCAAACAAACGCGTAGGAAAATATAAAATATGAGTGGACAGGGATTGTTCGTTTCTAGGTCATGGATTGTATGAATAAAATCCGTTAGGAGGTCAATGTTCTAAAATGTGTTTATATAAGAAGACAGCATTCCTCGCTGATTATGAGGATAACTTTGAGCTTGATTTATATGTTGTTTGCCGTTATTATTTGTATAGTAAAACGGGTCCATGACATATAGAATCCCTACGGTATACCAAGCCACACGTTCCGCGACATGTAAATAATATTAAAGCTGAGAGAAACCATCCCAAGTGCATTAATAGTTCATCTGGAATGGGGAACATGATGGAATTAATTGATTAACAGAAAATGGCTAGCGCCATTGGCTAATCAAGAGTATATTGCAAGACGTGAAACGTCCAGTAATTGGATAGTTCACTAAATCATTTAAGCGAACGTATGTTATTAAGCCTTATAAGAATACAATAATGCATTATAAACTATTACCACTTACCCAGCAACCAACAATGTTCTGTCTTTCTGTGTAATGGCACAGTGATAAAAAGTATAACTAGAAATATAAGCAAGAAAACATATTCATACTATAACGTCACTTTATAGTTTATCAAATTTTGCAAAGAATATGCTTTAAGCATAGAGCATATGAAATGTGTACATCTTTTGAAATACATGACAAACAGCTGTTTAATTGGTGGTTTTATTGATAGCTTAGATGTATTACTCTTTGATTTTTAAATTTAGCTGTTCATATAAAGAAGCTACATTAATAGAAGATAACCAGCTTTTATCTAACCAAAATGTATTCATATTGTTTGAAGGATTGCTCAATGCATATATTTGCAGAAACAAGTTTGCATAAGAGTGGTAATCAATACAATTCAATTATATCAACGCACTAAAATCTGGCTTATCATCAAATCTACATTGCAAAACATTCACTGTTTGCAAGCAATTTCCTGAATCTATGCGTCTAATAAATAACTGGCCACTCAGTCATGTATCAGTACCATATCAGTTTTTGGTAAAACAGAAATCCAGAGATTTGTTTTTCAAATTCTGTCATAAAAGATAAGCATTAGGTTAATGATCACATTAAATAGGGATTTCTGGACACGGTTAACTTGTCTATTTCATAAATATATGTTATATTATCGTTTCTAGTAGATGGGCTGAAATTTATTATTTTAAATTTGTATGTTAAAATTAACTATTATTATATCACAATTTCTAAGCTGTCATACAATCAAAACACTGCAGTTTTGAATTTCGCAACGCTTTCAACATTATCAAAACTGTTAATATCTTTGCTCATTATTTATATGGGATATCTGCATATCAATCGCATACCACGCTAGCTTTTATGTTTAATTTCAATATTAATGAAAACCCTATTTGCACAGTTTATGGGTTGTGTTTGATTTCAAAACAATGACAATTATCCATCGTTGTAATATTAAAATTATCCCAGTATGATATGTCTGTGTTTGATTTTCAACATTTTTAAGAAAATAAGCGTAACAATTGCATAGTACTAGATTAGTCGTGCATGCAAGGCTGTAAGGGAAAAGGGAGTGTCGGAATTCAAATAAACATAACTAGTATTATATAGAAATATGAATATATTAATATAATAAGTGCTATGGCTGAAGGTACAAAATCATCAAGATTCAGTGTATGGGTTGGCCTTAACTAGTCAACAGCTTTGTAGCAAATATGACCCGGAATTATTATCCCCTCATGAACAATGATACACCAAAAATTTCCCA